>NW_025336481.1:15532933-15763010 GCF_004798865.1 Varanus komodoensis | reverse complement strand
AAAAGGGCTACTTTTCACTATGGAACATTCAAGTAACCTTCCAATAGATAAAGAGAGTTAGGCACATATCAGTGGAGTTCAGGTCCTGCCTTTAGTATGATTTAACAAGCACCCTTTAGTATGATTTGTCATTATGCACCTGCCTGGTAAAAGAGAAGGCAGTTGTGGAAGAAGACACCATATGAGACAGGAAAGGGACAATCCTATGCATGTTAGCGAGAAAAAAATATCCTATGGCTCATTTCCCTAGAGCATCTGCACAGAGCTGAATTTTTTGTGAGGGTAGTCTGAGGAGAAGGACCAGCTCTTAGTTTCGGAGGCTCTAGGGATTAGGACTGGCTAATTAATCTTCCATGGGTGTGATGATAGTCAGTCAAGCAAGCACAGACCAGTAAAAGATCATCACTGGGCAGTGCAACACCTACTTGGCCTGCAAAGGCCCCATGTTCAGTTTTTCACATCCTTGGTCTTTTATTATTATTTAAGTTAAGATGGGAAAAGATAGAAGAGAGACCTCTGCGTGAGAGTTAGTACCACCAGGGCAGGCATCAGGGGAGTGAACTAAAGGACCTTTGATGCTGAGGCAACACAGCAAGGCGGGAGACACAGCAGGAACCAGGAGCAGGCAGTACGACTAAGAGACGGTGAGATGCATTGTATTTCTAATGAAATTATAAGAAGCATTTCTGAAGTTGCATCATACATGAAAATTACATTGGTTACTTCCATGTAAGTCCACGTCCTCTTCTAGCTTCATTTTTGGTGATGAATGAATGAGTAACTTTCCTACTGTAAGTAGTCATAAACATTGGCTGCTGCTTAGCCATGTCTTTTCCCTTAATCTCCACAATTTGCTGGGATGCCATCACATGCCTTCTTTCACTGCTGCAAAAGGCAAGGAGCAGATGTGGATTGGTGGCAGTCGTTTGTTCAAAGGCATGTGGACTTTGGCCTTTCCTCTTAGTGCATGCACAAAATAAATGTGTTTTCTTTCTCCCTTTTTGCATTTATATGTCTAATCTTTAAAATCCTTCTAAAGTATTTGCCTCAGTGAAATATCCTCATGCAGTACATTCCATAGGTTAATAATATACTTGGCAAAAGATTCTTTGCTTTTGTCCATGTCACTGTTGATTGTCTTCCAAATTGAATCGGATGACCCTTTCTCTAGTCCTGTTATTCTGCTGTGATATTGTCAACTTTGGCCCCAAATTTCCCCTGCACAGGAACAATCACCTATGTGCAGACAGGACCCCACAGAGCTCAACAATATTAACTTTAATTAGGGTCCACTCTGTTAATCCTCATTCCTGATTTGTGGCAAGTTATAGGTAAGGGAAGGTATGTTTGTCCAAACAGGTCCCTCCCTTCACTTGCCTCTTCCTTTGTTGTCCCCTCACCCACCCTGGCCATCATTTTTAGATAATAATTATTTCCTTATTTACTTAACCGTGCTTAACTCTTCCGCTAAAATCAGTGGAGCTTGTAAGTGCATTGCTTGGACTTTTGTCTTATCCCAAAACAGCAGCATCAAGAGACAATCAACATTTGTAAAAGAACCTTTACAGATCAGCAACCATCAGGGTGCTGGGCTGGGACTTGAGAGATCTGGTTTCTAATTCCCACTCAGCTCATCAGGTAACTTTGATCCAGTCACTGCCTTTCAGTCTACATTACCTCACAGGGTTGTTGGTGTGAAAATAAAATTGGAAGGAGCAGAGTCACCTTGTATTCCTTGCATTAGAAAAAAGGCAGGATAATAACAAAATACAGTACAAGCAATAATAACCATAGGAAGAACTTCCATGTATGTTCATTCAGATACAATGACTTTTCAAACATTCAGCTATGAGTCAAGTGCCGAATACTTATCATTTATTTATTTTGGTACTATCCAAAAGGCAAAGCTCTGTTGGCAGTTTCCAAAAGTTACACATCACAAATGCAAAAGAATAACATATTTTATTTAATGTACATTTAAAAAATAAACAGCTAAGACAGTTGCAGTGAGATATTGGACCTGATGAGAACTGCCACAAATGCTCTATCATATGCTGCCAAATGCTGAAAAGATGATGATGTTGGCACTGGGGAGGCTTCACGGAAAGGCCATTCCCCAATTGGGGGCCAACACTGAGGAGGCCCTCTTGCCTGTTGCCATCCTTCCCCCCTCAGAGGAGGAAGTCTTCAGGACTGAGGGCAAGGTCCTCTCTTTCAGATGGCATGAGACCCCTCCCTTTCAAAAGGAGCCATTAAACACCTACATGGCCCAGCCTGCTTTCCCTACCTAGTTTTATAAGATAAAAGGGCCAAGGATTCGGCACAGAGGTGGTTGCTTGAACCTGTACAAGCACCTTGGCGATGTCTCAAGCTGTACCACTGGATACTCATTTAACAAAATGTGACTAGATGGCGCAGTGGATATCTCCCGATTTCCTTACTGCAACACTGGATAAGTCCTGTGGATACAGGAGACTGTATCTCAGAAATGTCTTGCAAATGCAGAATAGTGGGCCCCGGGTGGATCTTCTGCACTCGTAGGACCAGAACGAAATAAGCGCTGGGCAACCCTGAATAGCAACTCTGGGTGGCATCTAGAGGATCCAACAGAAGGAAAGAAATGGGGTTTCTTGCCACCCCCACTGCTCCTGAATAGTTTTGCATATAGGCACTCACAATGCTTGATTGCATGTATCTAAACTCGTGCCACCTCTTTCTTTGTTTCACTGCCGATGAAATAGTAGTGAGAAATAAAAATGATGGGAAAACATAACAGGGGAGCCATCTTCCTCCTTTCTGTACAGCCTGCATTCTAAATGTTTGGAAAATATTATTTTGCCAGCCAAAAGACTGAGCAGAACCCCAGCTGTATCCTGGGTCCACCATCCATGTTTCTTCATAGTTTCAACATATTTTACAAGAAATTGGCCAGAAAGACAGAAAGAATACAGTAAGGTTAATCCAGCTGACACTTTTTGTCTATAAATCTATCTGCATTTTCTTCTTCTCCTCCTCTTTCTTTGGCTCCACTGTCCCTCAGGTTTCTTTCCCTAATGTTACTGCTTCGCTGTTAAGTTCAAAATAGAAAGGCCAGAGAAGGTGGGTTGTTCCACACCAATCAATCTCCATTCATTACATGTGAAGCATAGTGAATTAACCTACTTTGTCATCTGTGGAATATTAGTACGCTTTGCCATTTTGCTCACTCAATCCGATTTGTGGGTGCTTATTCCTGCACTTCTGACCTCTGGATTGGATTATTGGAATTCTTTGCTGACAGCTCTTCCTGATAAGGTGCTGCCATAGGGTTTCTGCTCACCCAGCATGCAATGGGGCCTTGGCACAGTGGTTCTGAAAATACACAGTCCTCCCAGTGACCTTTTCATAAATACCTCTAGGCCCATTAAAACCTCTATAATATGTTATACCATTTCCAGAAGCTCCAGATGCAAAGTACACTGTGTGTATTCTCAGCCTACCATCCATCAAAAGTTCCCTGTGACTGAGTCAGATCTGAAGTGAGCAAAAGTATCATGGGTACATTGATATTATCTTGAGTTATAATAGCCTGGTCCTACGCAACCTGACTTAAAAATAAGCCTCATCATTAATACTGATGCATTCATGGTAGCATCCCATTTGTAAAATGTTCTCCCTAGACACTCACCTGGAGCCATCCTTGATATCATTCTGGCCCTGGCTAAGACCTTCTTAATATAGAGCGGCCATGAACACTATTTTAAATTAGGTTGTGCTAGTCTATGCTACATCTTAACATTTACTGGGGAGATGGATTTTCTGGCTAACCTGTCATGCCAAAAGATACTGTTGGTGATGTCCAAGAGATAGCTTATGCTAGTGCAATGGAATTTATGTTACTGGTAATGCTGAACAGAATATTGCCCAGATGTCCTACTTTATAGAACTAAAGTTCTCTATTAGAAGGGCTATCAAAGGACAGCTTTCCTTTTGGCAGCAACATTTATTGGAAGGGGGGCTCAGTCCATATGCAGTTTAAGGTTCAAGAGTCATAAAAAGAGGGGATGTGTGCCCTGATGGTGCCCATTGGCTGTTAGCACCCAGGCAGCAGGCTGAACAAGGGGCACTGGTCATGTGCTCACAGTTTTGCCCTCTATGGTGAGATATATAGCATTTCTGTTTAACTCTAGTGATTCCCAATGGTCATCTACCTATTTATGCATTATCATATTTATAGCCCATCTTTTTTCCTCTTCTAAGGAGCCCAACATGGTCTCCATTTTGCCCTCACAATCATCACCCTTTGAGGTGGATTAGGCTGAGAGTCGTGAGAGGCCCAAAGATGAGCTAATGCATACTTAATGCAAATTTATGTCCTCCTTTGGAGTGATGACCACCCTATCTAGCTGTGAAATGTTAATGACCCTTCGTGGCTGCCGCTTGTATTTGCTGCTCATTAGGTTTAAACATCTGAGAGAGCAATTCTATGGCTGCCAGACACTGCCAAACATTACGGCTGCCAAAGATTCGGTCAGAGTCCCAGCCATGACCTAGGAAATGGGTTCTGAGATTCTGAACTGGAACTCTGACTTTGGAATGTTCTCCCCTCATCTCTACAGCTGGTGTAGTTCTTTCTATGCCAGCCATGGCTTGAAAGTTGGAGCTACTAGTTCAGAGCGGGTGCTGGGAGAAGAACCCTGACCTCTGCTCCTCACAGACAGGAGCAAAGACATAGCTGGCTCAAATAGGCCATACTTTGGGGCCAAACAAAAGGCCATCACTAGGTTGAAGTGTTGGGCCACTGCTGAGGGGGCTGCGCTTCTCCCACAGCTCCATTCCACTCTGCAAGGAGCCGAAGTCGGTGTTTGTGATCCTCTCCTGTTGTATCCCTGCAGCAACCCAGTGAGAAAGGGATGGCTGGAAGATTGGTTCTGCTTCCGCCGGCTCACTGTTTGGGGATGTCTACTTGGGCTTCCTCAGATGGACTGCAACATGCTGACCAAGTCTTCCTCTCCCCGGTGGTTCCCATTTCCCAGACATCTGGAGGGCATTAGGAAAGCTGCTTCCACCACTCGGCCACACTGGTCTGGAGCACATGAAGCCTGTATATGCCCCATTAAACTCTGTAAGTTGGAAAAGTTCAAACCTTCGCCAAGTATTCAGTGCTGGAAAGCAGCCATGTTGCTCTTGCATTGGAAGTCCAATATTTTTGTTCCACCTGAATAGAAAGAAACACTTCTGCACTTCTGTGACAAGAAAACTAATTTGGGAGTGCAGTGAGAGGTCATAAAAATTGGGGATTACTCGAGTCATTCATTTATGAGGGGTGAGTGTATGAATTTAACTTCCTGAAAATGGAAGTCAGAAAGGGGTTAAAGTGTAGGACCTTTATGATTTTTTTTCAGGGTTATGAATACTTAAAACAATGGGTACTTCAAGAAGACAGGAGGTGTGGGATTAACCTTGCCACACACTGGTGAGTAACCTATTGACCTAGCCAAAGATTTTGTGGTGTTTGCTCTCAGTATGTCAACATTTCACCATCTATTTCAAAATGAAAACTAGAAAATAATCATCAGCTACTACAGCACAGTGTTTGCATTGCACAGACTAGCTAAGCTTTCCTGAAAGAATTCTTGTGCAACAAATTGAACATGCTTCAGTCTTGGATGACTTGATGGGACTTACAAATAAACACAGGACTTCCAGTGTGGCACAATGGTTTGAGTGTTGGACTGGCATTTGGGAGAACTGGGTTCTAGACCCCACTTAGTCATGAAGCTCACTGGGTGACTCTGGGCTGGTTTCTGTCTTTCAGGGATGTTGTGAGGACGAAGTGGAGAGGAGGAGAATCTTGAAGCCATCTTGGGTTCCTTGCAAGAGGTGAGATATAAATGCAGTTTCATAATAATCCTATGCATGGCTTCTCTTCAGGAGGCCAGGAACAAACTCCTGGCCTCTTTTGAGCTGAGAAGGTGGAGAAGAAACTACTTTGAATCAGTTGCACTCTTTTCTACATGCAATTGCTCAAAACCTTAAATTCTTTCCCAAATAGGAAGACTTTGAGATCCAGTGTAACATAGTGGCTAAAATCTTGACTGGGACTCTGGAAATCTGGGTTCAACTCAGCCAGGAAACTCCCTGGGTGACTTTGGGCCAATTGATGACTAGGCATATAGCCATCTACCTCATGGGGTTGTTGTTGTTGTTGTTGTGACAATACAATGGAAAGGAGGAGAACCTTGTACACTGCCTTCAGGTTTCTTGGAAGAGGAGGAAAAGTGGGCCGTGAATCCAGTGTCATCATTGTCACCATCATCATGGACTTTTATGACCCTGATGGCAAGAGTGGCATGGGACCTTTTCTAGGGTGGCTCAAAAGCAACAGGGCATGGAAAGTAGCATGCATTCAGAAATAATTGGTGATGGGCATATGCACATGTAATAACAACAACAGCATGCATCCACATTGACACAAGAATGGGATCTGATTTGAAGGGACTTGTCCTCTTTTAAAGGAAAAGTCCTTTATTTTGAAAACATCTTCTGTTTGAAGGGCTGTCTCATCCATCTCTGCTTTAAAAATAGAACAGTCCTTCAATTAGAAGGAAGAACTGGGCCTTGAAATTGCCCTTCAACAGCACCTGGATGGCAGAACAAGCAACACACACAAATCATCCAGCCACAGTCTCCCATACTACGATTGTTCAGTTCATTTCCAAGCCCAATGCAGGACGTTGGTGTTAACTTCATGGCTTGGGGCCCCAGCGCCTAAAGAAATGCATTGACTCATATGTTTCTGCCTGCGCCTTGAGGTCATCATCTTATGTTCTTCTCTAGTGTCCCCACATCCTGAGATATGGTGGGTGACTACTCATGAGCAGACCTTTGCTCTCATGGCTCCCAAACTGTGGAATGCCCTCTTTAAAAGGTCTTTCTGGTATCTCCTTTGACCTCTCAGTTATTCTTCCACACTTTAATTTTTATGATTGATGCCTGTTTTATTTTGGATGATATATTTAAACCTATGTTTTAAAATTATACTGCCCATGTTAATTGTAATTATATTTGTTTTATTTATTTGTTGATGTGAGCCATCCCGAGGCTATGTAGCAATGGGGACGGCATATAAAAACTTTAAATAAATAAATAAATAAATAAATAAATAAATAAATAAAATGTTTTAGCTGGGTTAATATTTATCTTTTTTCTCAATCAATTTTAAATCAATGTTGCTTCTTTTAATCATTTCATCATGGTTTTATTTATTTATTTATTTATTTTTATTTTCATGTCACCCTGAGATCTTCAGCTATAGAGTGATTCATAAATAGGTAACAGATATCCTTTGCAACATTTTAAGTAATAAATAAACATACAAAAAGTTGGATTCTGAAACAATTCAATTTGAAATCAAGTCAGTTACAGTTAAACACTGGATATTTACACCAGTGAAATATAAAATACACTATGGGCTATTTTTTGGACTCACATCTTTTAAAAACCCTCTTTCTTTTATAAAAATGATCCAATGCTGTTTTCCACCTATCAACATGTACCTAGGGGTATATAGTTTAAAAAAAGGAGAAGCTAAAACAAAACTTATACAAGTTTGCAAAGGTCAGATAGCAGCATTTCCAATACACATTGTATACTGAAAATATCAAGCAGAAGTCTTAAACATACATACCATTCTGTGACATGCTAATTCCACCATCAAAAGCTACCCTATGATCAAGAGAGAACAAATATGTTAACAAGTTTAAGCTTAAAACACAATGAAGTGACTTACACTTCATTCTGAAGACAGCAAAACAGGCCTTTACATTCTCAGTTAATAAAACAGATGCATTTATGAATGTCTGGAGCAGAGCTAGGGTGAGGTAAACATTGGCATCAAATTTGTTGGGACTAAAAGTATTCAAATTATAATCTAAAGAAGGCATCTTATAAAAATATTTTCCCTCCCTCCGACAAACATCCACAATTTTCATCCTTCCATCCCAGTCTCCCAGGGGGCCAAAATTTGGTGTTTAATTTTCTAAGCCACTTTAAAATGCTAGAAATCCAAAGAACACACATGGATCTTGGCAACACTTTTGCATTGTTAAGTGACAGAATTGTCTGAGAAGGGTAACCCATTCCCAAGTTTGCTGTTAATTCCTGTAGATCTGCATCATAATTGAACAGCCAGATTCTCATTTACAAAAGAAGGATGTGCTACAAGAACAAACAGTGCGTAGAGAGTCCCCCAAAAAGTCATGGAAAAAAGCGCTACAGCAGCTTCCCGAATAATCACTGGACAAAGCTATTTGCCAACAAAGAGCACGGTAATGTTTTCTTCTTTTCCAAAAGTGTCCCTTCATTCTAAAGTCTGGGGTTGTAAATTTTCCTGGTCAATATTTGCAAAAAAACAGTTGTTCAGAAAACTTCCAGATGTGAGAAAGTAAGCTCAGTTTAAGCTTAGCCATAATGATTCCTTTGCACCCAAAGGGGTCAGAGGAATGGGGACAAAAAGGTGGGGAAAAATAAATTTGCCACAAAGAAATTAAGCCTGCCATAATGTCTGTGTTTCATGTTAACAGACTGCTCTATCCTGCTGTGTTGACCATAATACTCTATCACAAGTACTGTCAGGGGCCCATGCTGAGTAGCTAATTAAAACAATTACAAAGACAAAGAAAGTATCGATGGCATTCCAAGCTGCAAACAAAGAGATAAAGCTAAAGAGAGAAATTATCAATGGTTGATCTCTTCAGTCCAGTTTTTGAAGTGGGGAGACCTTTTCCCCACAAATGGCACAGAGGTCCTGATATTGAGCTGTAATGTGGGGGTTAGCTTGCTGAGCTGGGCTGCATTCCCAAGAAGGTGCAGTTTATTTGCAGACAAAAAGCAAGAAATGTTATGCCAGACAGCAATAAGACTCTGTTTCTGGAATGTAACCTAAATGTACATGTAATATGGTGAGGTCTTTGAGTTCTTTTATGGGCAGACTGAAGATTTCCGTTCAGTGGAAACAACAGAGCGCTGTGGTCCTTGAATAGAAACTGAAAGGACAAAGAGTCAAATGCTTGTGATTTTGTGACATTTGCTAGCTTCTCAGGTACTGTCAAAAGAGATGAAATGGATCACCAAAACAGACACCAAAAGAGGACAGCAATTTGCTTCATATTGGCATATGTTTATATATGTGTGTGTATGTGTGAATGTGTATGTACAGATGCATATTTGGAAATAGAACTATAACTTAAAGAGGAATGCAGTACATATTACTAGAAGGAGGAAGAACCAACCAGGCAACCAGATGGCTGTCCAGATGCTAAGGGTGGATACCCAGCTTGAAGGTTCTCCTCTGCCTTATGCTTCTTGCTCTTTAAATCAGATTTTGCCTGGACATCCCTTCAGCCAGGCCAGGGTTGCCCAACTGCTTTCATCTGGAGAGCTGAATTGTAATTTGAAGATGTTCTTGAGGGTTCCATTCCAGTTGTGGGTGGGATTTAAGGCAAAAAGGGAGGAGTCAAATTCTACAGACGTCAGCATGTTGAAACTTAAAGCTTGTACAACCAGTAGCAAAGCCTTAGAAATAGCATTTCAATTGCAAAAAAGCCAAGAATCCCAAAATGATCAGCAGTTGGGGAAGGCGGTGAGCTATGGGAAAAGTCATGGCTTTCCAGGGAACCCCAAGAGAAACAACTGGATCTCCAGAGGTACCACATTAGACTCACTGGCCTGAGCTTATACACCTCTGAAATAAAAGATAACTTCAGACAGAGGACTGCTTTTTGTAACATAGACTACCTGCTCACCAGACTAGTTCCCACTTTCTTTCAGAATCAGTGTGAGGCTGTGCAATGACTTTTAACTGATGAGCTTAGATTAGTTTTGGATTCAGAATGTTGGCGGGCCTTCAGCCAGGAAGCCTCAGTGGGTCTACTTTTACGTAGAAAGAGGTGATATATATATATATATATATATATATATATATATACTTTCCCATTCTGGCTCTACTCTGCTTTGAGTTGTCCGAAACAAGAAGGGCAGTGCCATGGGAGCTCTGCTGGATGCCTGAGCGTGCCACCCTTGGAACTCAGCCCTGGTTGTGATCTGCAAGCTGAGTGTAACCTGGTATAAAGTGGGTTGCACTGAGCTTGAGTGGACTCCAGGCGATGGTGGAGGACAGGAATGCCTGGAGGAGTGTTGTCCATGGGGTTCCAATGGGCTGGACTGACTTTGCAACTAGCAAGCAAGCAAACTAGCAATAAAATATGTACGCACACTTGAATGGTTGTGCATGCATATTTTAAGGAAAGGTGAGAGAAACAAACTATGGGTATACTGCAAGAGAAAGAGTGAATGAAAAAAAGAACAGGAGAAAATACAGAAAGTAAAAAATAGGAAGTTGGTGTCATGTCACAGTCTGGGGCTGAGGTTAGGTCCCAAGTCTTAAAAGGCTGAGGAATATCAGTGTGCAGAATGAAAGAGTAGGAAGAGTCCACCAAGGTCATCTAGTCCAACCCCCTGCCAATGCAGGAAGTCCATCCTGGCTGGCATGCAAACACTTCCAAGTTCAGATCAGAAGGCTGGTGACCCTGGAGGTATGGTCTCACTTAGTATCAAACAGTTTCACATGTTGTTTGCTGGAGCTGCAACATAATGAGTTGGATTTAAGTCTTAAGAATAAGATCACTTCTGGGCTTCAGCCTGTGCTATTATTATTATTAACTGAACCAGTCTGGTATAAAGATTAGAACATTGGACATGGATTTGGGAAATCTGGGTTCTAGTTCTTCCTCAGGCATGGAGGTTCTTGGGTGCTTTGGCTCAGTCACTGTCTCTCAGCCTAACCTACCTCACAGGGTTGTGGTGAGGATAAAATGGAGAGGAAAAGGACCAGGTGAGTTGACTTGAGTTGCTTGAAAAAGGAGAAACACTGGGATATAAATGTAATTGTCATAACTATTTACTACATTTGGATAACACTTGTTTCCTAAGGAGTTCAAGGCACTGCACCTTGGGTTTTCGTTGATCTTTCCAATAACCTTGTCAGGTAGGTTACATTGAGAGTTAGTGACTGGACCAAGAACATGCACGTAGCTTTACAATTTTTTTAAAAAAAATTCCATCTTTAAGTTGAAAAATGTACAGATGACTTATGCTTACCCTTGTGAGTCCATCATAATCTACTTTTACCCATTTTCTTATAAGCTAGAATATAAATCAAATGCTATCTGTTCAATTAATTGAATATCTCTATAGGCTTGACGTGGGAACCATTTTGTAGAAATATTTCTTGAGAGTAAAACCTACAGCAATTCAAGCAGGCCTGAAAATAATGGCAATTTCTTCACAAAAATGCCTTTCCTTTTCACGAATCATTGGATACTAGGGCAATTCTCCAATTTCAGTTCTGTCTTCAGAGTCTCAGAAATGAATGCACATCATTCTTCTTGTCCAGGTGAACCAAGCAGAAAGCTACACAGGTGAGAGAAGAGCAAACCACTATGTTTTGTAAAGTGTCAATAAAACAGTGCTATAGCTGTGTTTAAATGTATGTGTGGTCAGCATCTCTACAGGATTTACAGCACAGTATAGAAATACATAATATGCATATATCCTCATACACTCACACCCACACCCACAGAAGTTAATTTCTTGGGGCTGCAATTAAAATACTCTTACTAAGGAGTAAACTCAGTTGAACAGTGCACCCATTTCTGAATAAACATGCCAAGGGTTGCATTTGTGTTAACTGCCAATCCGTGTCTGTTGAAACGGGGAGGGGGGTGGTGTTATCTTACAGAAGGAAATGCACACACACAAGTGAACTTAAAAATAGTTCTATTCTTTTTTAGAATTGTCACTTATCACTTCTATTATTTGTGGAGAGATGATTTAGAATTTCCTAATAATGTTGGGCTGAATGGCAAGGAATTCATTTGTTAAACTAATCAGGGTAAACTAAACAGCAAAGCTAACATGAACTGGGTGGGCCAGTTCTGTAAATGAAACTTTGAATTCCGGTCAGCTGTGCTTCTAATCAGCTGGGCACAAACCAGCCAAAGACTGCAATTAGCCAAGAAATAACTTTGCACAGTGAGTCCCTTGCCTCTCCCACCTGCCCCACCCCCAGGAGGAAAATGATTAAGGTTGCAATATTGTGTGTCCACTTTGCTGGGAATAAGTCCCATTAAATACAGTTCCCAGAGGGGAACCCTGCTAGTCTGTTGCAGCGAAGACAACAAACACAAACATCTGATGCATAGCTTTTGCCAAAACAGACATGTTAGCTTTTCAGGAGCTACAAAGTTCTTTGTTGTTTTTACTGGACTCACTAAGAATTGACTTCCAAGTAAGCATACATAAAACTTCTGCAAGGGGGCGGGGGAGACCATAGCTACGGCAGGAGGACAATCGCATGAGCACATTACAAAAAGCATGCATAAAAGTTTCAAATATTGGGAAATTAGGGTTTGCCCAAAATATCTGCAGGTTGAATAAGCAGGCCACAATTTGCATGAAAATGCCCAAAGGGGCTCTGTATTGTTTGCAGGTATATTGGCAAACATGACCTCTTCTCTTCCCATGAAAACCTGTTGCTCCAGATGGAAGGCTATTTTTATGTCGCCTGCTTCCCCCAGTAACCAGGCTAGTGGTGGAGAAAGGTGTGGAGAGGGAAATTCATTTCTTTCATGTGTGGCTCGAGCCATCCTGATCCCCTAGTAAGTGGAGATGGACTCATCCAGGAGACCAATTTTCCATTGATAGATTGATTTGGTTTCACTTTAGCATAACCTGGCCTGTGTGTGTAAATATATAGAGTTTACTGATCATGGGCATCAGACAGAGTTACTCTCTTCCTTTTCTCCCCATCCCTCCTGGCTCTCACCATGAGCTTTGTGCCAACTGGGTGGATCACTGGGTAGATTACTGGGTGTAAAGTGTAGATTACTGGGTGTAAAGTGTATATAGTGGCCGGTACACTGCAATCTGCACATGAGTGAAAGAACCTGGTGGAAGACCCTGCCAAAGGGGAGCCATATTAAACTGTTCTTAAGGAATTACATTAGCTCCCTATTTACTGCTGAGCCCAGTTTGAAGTGGTTACTATCACCTTTAATGCCCTAACCAGCTTGGAAGCCAAATACCCAAAGGACCAGCTCCTCTCATGCGATCCTGCTCATGCACTAAGTTCTTCAGTAAGAGATAAACACTGTGCTTTTTCACAGGAGAGGGCCTTCTCTGTAGTGGACCCAACTTTGCAATGCCCTCACAAAGCTTGTACGACTGGCACCAACTTTGTTTTCCTTTTGGCTCCAAGTTAAAATGCTGTTTTTTGCCCAAGCATTTAAACATTTTAATTATGATTTACAACGCAATTTATTTTTAAACCAAATAGATTGTTTCGGTTTTGTTCTGCACACTGGTTGAAGAGTTGCTGTTCACATTTGTCTTTTGATGTGTAGCTATATAGTTTTATTTTGGGTTCATTTGTTTAGACCACCTTGGCATCCTTCAAAGCAGAAGAGCGGTTTATACAGTTAAAAAATCTGTAATGTGTGGACCACAGCTATTAATGAATGAAGAGTGCACTGCCATGCATGTTTAGGCAGAAAACAGGACTAGAATCCAACATTCCCCAGCTAGCCTGCATAGAATGGGGAACTAATTAGATCACCCATGGCCTTAGCGATGCCCCCAGGTAGCTTAGAAATCTTTCCCCATTTTACCTTATTCACAGATAGGGTCAGAGTACTGGAGGGCCAAGGTGGGCTTGTCCCAATCCTACCCCATATGTTCAGATCAAACTTGATTATTTCTCAGGACCATCTGTGCCTCTAGCCAGCTTGCTAATTCTCTAGCTGATTGACTATTGTTATAAATTGTTTAAATGGCCCAGCGTCATCGATATGCATGCTAAAGCCTCTTTGTTCTCTGTTAATAAACTGCTGTTGTTTCTCTGAGGTATAACATAAGAAAATAAGCATAGCAAAAGCACTTAAATATTCTATTTTAAGAGTGGGCAACATCTCTCTGCCTGCATCTGCTTGTCCATCCTCCCTAAATCTGAAAGGGCATCTCTGTACATGTGAAAGTAGCTCTGAGTTGAATTTATTTACATTTTCTACTTTGCTTCTATAATCGAACTGAAAGCAGTGGAGATGAGCAAAAGCAGGTGACCCCTCCCATTCAGGGACTGACTGACAGAGAGTCACACAAAAAGGTAAGTGTGACCAAAAGAAGTCAAACAGAGGTCAAATAGGGTGGACATATACATGAAATATGCATGTGCTAATTTCTATGTAAAATACTTAGAAAGAGTGGAAAAGACAATCATGCTAGGACAAGTCAAAGGGAGAAGAGGAAGACCAAGTGTGAGGTGGATCAATTCCATAAAGGAAACTGCAGCTGGAGTTTTGGAGGCACTTCTTCATAGGGTCACCATGAGCTGGAGACAACGTGACATGTAGCAACAGCAAATGTAAACCCAGTGTGCCTCTCTCTGTACTCTGATATCCAGGTGCAAAGTGTTGATGGGCAACAGATCTTAGGGATCTTTATACTGTAACTGGACAAGACTGACCTTCAAACAGAGCAGACTGAATTTTGGGCCAGGAGTCCAAATCAAGCCCTTGTGTGCCTCTGGACCTATTCCCTTTCTCCCAACCATAGATTGCTTGCTCACTGTTTGTGCAGGCTTCCCCTGTTCTAAAAGGTTAAAGGGTTTCTATTTATTTATTAGATTTATATGCCACCTTTTTCTTTTCAAAAAACTCGGGCAGCTTACCACATTCTCCTCCCCTTGCTCTTAATCTTATCCCCACAGCAACTACCCTGTTCTGCCGACAGTCACCCAAAGTTATACAGTTGGTTCTATGATTGAGTGGGGCCTAGAACCCAGATCACCTGAGTCCTGGCCTCATGCCCTTACCACTACACAACACTGCCTTTGTTCTTTGCGGTGGTAGTGGTAGGAGTAAAGTATGACTTATTTCCTGCTTTCAGGTTCCATCAGCCTTACAAAGAAATCATATCCAGAGAAAGAATTCATGTAACTACTTCCTCCAGTATTTTCATTGCTTATAAATATCAGAATCCAGTAAATCCTATTAAAAATGACTCATCCGCCTTATGTTGAAAGGAACATTTTTCAGCTCTTGGTCAGCAGAGATAAGAACTAGGTCTGTGGTCATATTCTTGTATGAAAAAAATATTCATTACAATTAGAAAGTAAAAAGGTCAATATGGATGACAAACCACACAGGAATATAGGAAGAAAAGTGTGTGCTTGTGTTTTCTTTTCATTCCTTTTTGTCAGTATGTGAGTATCTGATATCACCATGGTATCGTTCTTTCATCCATTTTCATACATAGATTTGTTCTATATGACAATCATGTCCTACATCAGCCTTTTCCCCACTTGGCATCTTCCAGCCACTTTCTATGATGCAGTCCAGCTTTCTCAACCATTGGCCATGTTGGCTGGGGCTGGGGCTGATGGGAGCTGAAGTCCAAAATATCTTACACATACAAGCTTGGGCAAGGTTGCCCTCCATGAAGACTTTTCTGTGGCACTGACGTCTTTTCCCCCCAGACAAATAAATTATCTGCAAAAATTGAAGCTGTACATTTCAGAAGCCAACTCGCTGAACTAATCCTAAATTAGTTTGCACTGGTAACAGTCTTGAAGACAAAGATTTAAGATTTTATACTTGAAGGTTCACTACAGCTGGCATGGAGATAATGGAATATAAAAACTAATGTGAACATATTTATGGCCATATTATGCTGATGGCTGCAGACCTACCAAGGACGGGCTGGCGTGTCCTGTTTATTCTCATGAGATTGCTAATTCTGTTGAAATTGTATTGAAGTGATTGTGGGGTTGAGCGCTTGCATGCAATGTGTTTTTACTACAGCATGTTGCCTTTAAAAATGCAGTTGTGGAAAGGAACATGGGAAGCCACCTCACACCAAGAAAGACTTCGGATGGGGAGCATCTTCCCTTTCAGGTATTGTGGGGCTGCAATTTCCATTATTCCCAGCATGTCATATAGGGGTGATCTAGAGTCACAGGACTTCTCCCCCTGATCTGGCCCAATATTGTCTCTTCCAGTGGGGAGTGATTCTCTAGGGCATCTTATCTTCTCCAGGGATTGGTTTTGGACATCACCGATCCTTTTCACTGGAGATTGAAGCAGGGGCGACCCACCAATGAAGCGGGGTGAGGCACTGGCTTAACGAAGAGCTGAAAAATGAGACATTACACTTCCCTCCACCTGTCTCAGACCTGAAGCTCACTGCCACCTCCTGTAGGTGCTCTCAGGACCCTTGTTGGTCACTTCACCACAGTGCCAAAGCAGCAGGCGGCATTCTTTGGAGCACCTGCAGGCTCACTATTACTGCAGGGCTTGGGTAGATTCTCACGAGATCTTGGCAATACAGCCAGCACCTTATGAGAAGGACTGATATCTCCCAAGAGCCCAGATCCACAGGACTGGAGTTCTCTGCCACCCCCCCCCCCCCCCCAGATTGCCATCTGCCCCATCCTGGTCACTCCCATTGCAACTGGCAGGCCTGGTCTGCGCATGCCTGTTAGTTCCTTTTATTGAAAGTGCTGCTTTGTCTTTGAGATTGGGCCACTATCTGGTTCAGGTATCAGGCTTTGGGAGAGAAGGGTTTCGGCCTTACCAGACCCTGCACCCCCAAGTGGGTCTACCTGCTTACTGTTGTCACTGCAACACTTTAACTTGCTTCTCTCTCTCATTTTCAAGCCATACCATGCTGGGGGACGTTGCAAGTTGGGCAGCTATTGGTACATTTCCCTTTTGCTCCTGCCACCGTTCCCTTGCTTCAAGAGGGAAGGTGAGCAGACAGAAGTGAGCAAGAGGTAAGATGGCTCCTGGGCTCAGCAACAGGCCCCCTGTTGCCCTGTGGGCCTGGACAAGCGTCTAGCAAGACTAGTCCTAATGCAGCAAAGCCTTTGGAGGGAAGAAGTTATTTTATATTGTTAACTTGTTTTATATTTTTATTGATATATTTGTGAGCCGCCCCGAGGCTTCGGTGAATGGGGCGGCATAGAAATTTTCTAAAAAAAATAAATAAAAAGTCAGTTCTTAAATAGCTCTTTTCCCAGGCTTCCAGGTGGTGCCCATCAGTGCCCTGGCTGCTGCATCAGAGTGTGGGTCAAATCCTGCAACTACCAGGACTGCTATTCTGACTCTTGGCCATTAGGAGGAGCCCTGAAGCTGCTCTTCAGATACTGTGTACACAGGCAGGTAACAGAAGGAGCAGAGAGCCAGAAAGCAGTTACTGAAAGATTCCTCCTCCATGAATTTTTCCAGTCCCTTTTTATTATTTATTTATTTATTTATTTATTTATTATTTATTTAGATTTATATCCTGCCTTTTTCCTACAAAGGGCTCAAAGCAGCTTACATCTCCTCCTCCATCTTATCCCCACAACAACCCTGTGAGGTAGGTTGGGCTGAGAGTCTGTGACTGGCCCAAAGTCACCCAGTTGGCTCCATGGCTGAGCGGGGACTAGAACCCAGGTTGTCTGAGCCCCAGTCCCATGCTCTTAACCACTACACCACACTGGCTCTCCATCCAACACCATCCAAACTGATGGCCATCACTACTTCCCATGGCAGTGAAAACATAATTTAATAATGTGCAGGTGAAGAAGTCCTTCATTTTATTTGTCCTTTATCTCCCACCCTGGGTTGTCTGGGTTCTTGGTATCACGGAAAAGGGAGAAAAATTTCTCCACACCATGTATATTTTTAAACACCTCTATGATGTCCCTCCCGTCTCACTTTTCCTTCTAAGCTACAGAGTCCCAGCTGATGCAACCATTTCTCACAGGGGAATTACTCCAACCCCTTGATCATTTCAATTGCCCTTCTTCGCACTTTTCCCAGTGTGGTGTCCTTTTTCAGGTGCAGTGACCAGAACTGAATGCAATATTCTAAGTGCAGTTGCACCAAAGATTTGTATAAAGCGAGTATCATCTTGGGCTCTACTTTCAATTCCTTTCCTATTTGTGCCTAACAGATTCTTTCACAGCAGCTATGAACTAGGTAGTCATTTTCATTGAACTGTTCCCTCCAAGATTCCTTTCTGGACCAGTCTCTGCACAGATCCCATCAGCCTGTATTTGAAGTAGGAATCTTTTTGTACCAAATTCATGACTACACTTGTTTACATTGAACTGCATTTGTCAGTTTGATACCCATTATCCCAACTTGGAGAGATCTCTTTGGAGCTCTTGCATTCCCTGTTGGTTTTAATCACCTTTAATAGTTTGGTGTCATCAGCAAATCTGGCCACTTCATTGCTTATTCCTAATTTCAGATTTCATTTAAGTTGAAAAGCATTGCTTCTAACACAAAACCTTAAGACTCCACTATGTATATCCTACCACTGGGAGAAAGTACAATTTGTTCCCACTCTCTGCATTTTGGTCTCTAACCAGTTACTGATCCATTAAGAGCACTGCCACCACTTATTCCATGACAGATTGCTCAGGAGTCCTTGGTGAAGAACTTTGTCAAAAGTCTTTTGGAAGTCCAAGTAAACAGTGTCTCATGTTCCTGTCCATATGTGTATTGGTGCTGTCAAAGAACTGTAATGGGTGAGTCAGGACTTACCTTGAAAGCCAAGCTGATTCTTTTTCAGCAGGGCTTGTCCCTCTATGTACTTACTGATTTTGTCTTTAATCACACTTCCTACCAATTTACACAGAACAGATTTTAAGATAACTGGCCTGCAATTCCACAGATACCCCCAGAGCACTTTTTTAAAGGTTGGACTTACATTGGCCATTCTCCAGTCCTCTGGCACAGAGGCTGCTCTTAGGAATATATTACATGTTTTTGTAATATGTTCAAGATGCTCTTGGACATCTATGGACAGTCACTTCAAAATATCCCAGTGACACCCTGAAGAATCTGCCTTTGGTATCGTGCATGTTTTAAAGATTTTTTCCCCCTCTGAACCAGGGGTCCTCAAACTTTTTCTAAAGGAGGCCAGTTGACAGGTGCCAGTGGTGGGCGCAGGCACATGAGGCGAGGGGGGGGGGGGCACAGACCGAGGCGCCAACTTGTTCGTGAGGAGATTGAGTCCCAGACAGCCTCCTCGAGAGCAAGCAGGCACCGGGCGCAAGCACAGCGAGGTGCTGGCTTGCTCACAAGGTTATCGTTCTCTCTGAGCTAGTCCAAAATGACCTCCTTGTAAGCAAGCTGTGCACCCAGTGAGTGCAAAACCTGTGGGGCGGGCCGGTTAAATGGGCATGTCAGGCTGGATCTGGCCCACAGGCCTTAGATTGAGGACCCATGCTCTCAACTTTTTTGTCCTGTCAATTCTGTTGTGCAAGTGGGACCCACCACTTATGTAATGACAATTTAGTGCTTCCTAGAAGAAACCCCCAAACAAATGGAAAAGCTCATTTTTGCATAGGAACAGGTCAGCTGAGCTCCCTTATGTGAATGGCCCAGTTCCAGAAATGAACATTTCTGTGGAATTGCTAAATAGCTGTTGGACAAATGGTAGGGGTAGTTGCACAATGGAATGGTGGAAGAGAAACAGTGGGAGACAAACACCCTGTTGGGTACGGCCCACTGAGTTTAATGGAGCTTATTCTCCTGGAAGTGGGCAAAGGATTGCAGCCTCAAACTTAAAGTGAGTTGTAGTTTTTTTCGGGCAGAGCCCTGAATGAGAGACTCCGTAATTGCCTTTTATTTAATGAAATACATTCTTCAGGCATCCCTGTGTAATGTAACCCTTCTGCTAGCATCGCTGACCTTATTTTGGTCTTTTGTCTTGGTGGGCTTTTGATTCATTATTTCAGAGTCTTTCATTATTTCAGAGCCAACTGCCTTTTGGGGCCCTCACATCCATTTTTTATGCTAGTTGGACTCTGAAGAAGGAAATGTAAAGTAGGGAAGCCCAGTACAATTAAATAGGCTTAATGAATGTCCCTGAGACAAGTTGACTGACATCAGTGCCTTGTCTGTCACTCATGGTAGGAAGTGGGAGATGTGTTAAGAACAACAGAGAGTTTCCTCTTTTCCTTTCCTGGCCTCCAAGCTACAATTGAGAAGAAGCCTCAAGGCCAGGTCAGTTAGTGACATCTTATGGGTGAACCTGGCACTGGCAGGGTTGCCCAACAGACTCACATGGTGGCCTTGTGCCAAGATTATATTATAAAGAAAATAGAGCATAGTCTAATAAATGTTCATCTCATAGGGAAGCAATACTTGCGTGCCTCGGGATTGCTAGTTTTCACAACTGTTTTAAAAATAAATCAGAACCCCATTTCTAAGAAATTAATGTATATTAACTGCACAGACACTCATTTTTATTAAAAATGTAAAGTAGTTAACGTTTTTATAACCTAACAATGAAAAATAGTATTTTAAAGCACCCTCTAAACTGAGAAATGCAACTTTGGGTCACTTCTTTGGTGGTACAAAAGCTCTTTTGGTGGTACATAATGATCTGCAAAGAAAGACGCTCCAAATAATTGAGTTACATCTTTGTCATTAGCTATTTAAACCCTGCAAATTTAGAATCCAGTCTTCTGCCTTCAGCTGGAAAGGCAAGAATGAGAATGAATAGAAGAGTTGTATGGAGGGCCACCACTTTCGATCTCAGTACATATTTTCAGCCTGATTCCTGTGCATGCTTATTTGGAAGCTTCTTCCTCTAGTTTTTGTAAATCATGGCTTGTCATATTGTTTGGTTTGACAGATTTAAAAGTAACTGTGGTTAGTTTAAAACCAGCTAAATCATAATCTTGACTTCTGAAGCTAGTTTGTTTAACTAACCTCAGTTAATTCTAAGCAGAGTTCCAGGTCTAGATGACATGGCAAGCTGTGGTTAAATGGAAGCAGAAGAGTATCTAAACTCTTCATAGGTTTACAGCTGGAGTAGAAGGGAGCTTATGAGTCCAGTGTGGCTGGCTCTTGATTATGCAGACCCACTATAGCATTGCATTAGGAGACAAGTGAATGCAAGTTGTCTTCCAAAATTCTCCAAACTATTTGCAGGCAGAGAAAACAAGACAAATGTTTTACCAACTATCTCCCATAGAGGAGAAGTTCTTCCACAATTTGTCCAAGATAGGATCCACCATTAGAAATAGCCATGGTGGTACAGCTGCTGGTGCTTCTGCTTCTCTGAGTCTCTTTGCTGTGTTGGCAGCTGAGTCACCTGTTTGGATCTTCCACAATGCCCCATAGCAGGTATCATTCCAGCCTGCTGTGAGTTCAGAGCAGGGATGGATAGATGGGGAAAGTCATCATAAAAAAGTAAAAAAAAAGCTGACAGCAGAGCCTGAATGTTTAATGCTTAGATCTCAAAGGCCCTGTTGTAATGGATATGGACAGAAATTTTCATAAGAAATTAAGATTAATCGTTTCAGATGTTAAGACATGATTAATTCTTAGCTCTTTAGGGGAAGATTCACTCACTAGGCATTATGGATTTTCCCAAGATGTAAGCATTTTAATTTGACTATAAGCAAGTTCTAGAGTTCTTATACAAGCTGCCATCTTATTTTCACCTCATTTTCTCCGTTTCCTCCTGTTCATCTGTCTGCCAAGCCATTAGGATTTACATATGAATGTAAAACTGAACTGTCCACTAAATGGCCATAGAGGCTATTAACCAGGAAAGCTAATCAATGAGGAAATTGTTCTCTGCAGAGCACTTTCCATGCAAAGTCATCACCAAAAAGTAATTTTACTGCCTGTCTCGTTCGTGTGTGTGTGTATGTGTGTGTGTGTTCGTTCCAATTAAAACCCATATTCTTTCTCCATATACTTGGATTTACAACAATGACACAAAAATTATGTAAAATTTTAATATGATGAAACCGACTAAAGGGAACCCCACTGGTTTCACTAGCCAGCTGACCCCATGATAAACAGGGCATCTGAGTGAACACAAACAGGATGCTGGCCTGTAAGCACGGCTTTCCGAGCGATCATCTGTAGACTCGCATGTAGGGGTTTTGCCTCTGCCCAGAAAAACTTCTGCGTCAAGGTCTGGGCAGCTCCAGGGCCCCATCTGGTGGCCAGAACCAGAGAGGACACGGCAGGATTTGCAGGATCTGGCCCTCGGATGAGCGCTGGCTGGGAGACCCATGGGGAAAGCTATGTAAGAGCAAGCTCTTCCCTTCACAGTAATGCAGATTTTCCTGCTGGCTGCTGTGTGGTCCAGCTCCAACGTCTTGCTTGATTCGTGCCACGTTGCCTCAGCAGCACAGGTCTTCCTGCTTGTGGTAGTGAGCCCCAGGGCTTGCATCTCCCCTGACCCAGTTCGTGCCTCCCTACTTGTCTCACCTGCACTCCTGCTGCTGCTCCTGAATCCTGCCTGGTTACCCTGCCTGAGGTGCCTGCTCGGTTTGCCTTCCGGACTCTTGACCTTTTGCTTGTCCGTGACTGTGTCTCTGCCTTGTTTGGAGCTGGAACTGCACCCCCAGTTCCTGACTATGGCCTGCCCCTTGACCGTACCTCTTTCTAGGCTCCTGCTGCCCATGCCAATTTTGTCGTTGTATTAAAGACAAAATGGCGCTTTGGGACTCCGCAGGTCAGCTCCTTCTTAGAGGAGCAACATCCTTCAAGCATCACCATCTGGAACTGACCTTGACAGGTAGGAACGGAACCACTGCAAGGCCATGCCTCCAACTCCCAACTCCCTCCGATGATCCAGAAGAATACTGTGATCGATAGCACTGAAGGTCTCTGAGAGATCCAACAGAACCAAGAGGGACACACTGCCCCTTTCAACTCTGAGTCATAAATCATCCACTAGGGTGACCAAAGCAGACTCAACTTCGTTCCACGCTGAGGCCAGTTTCAAATGAGTCCAGAAAGTCAGTATAACTCAGGACTGCCTGGAACTGAAGAGACTTTGCCTTTTCAATCACCTTACAAAGAAATGGTATATTTGAGAGGAATCTGAAGTTGTCAAGGTCCAGAGGGTTCACATTTGGTTTCTTAAGGAGCGGCTGTACAATAGCTTCCTTCAAGCAGGGAGGTTACCTGCCCTTTCTGAAGGTGTTGATGAGAAGGCATAATAGCTCACTCACCTCTTGGTCTACCAGCCACCTCCTGGACTAGCTAAGATGGACACAGATTAAGAGGCAGGTGGTTTTCCTAAGTTTACTTATGAACAGCCTGGAAATTTAAGGCCTTGAGAAGTGTGCTGTGTTTCTGGGTGATTACCTGCACCTGCAACTTTTGGCAGGAGCATTTTTGTGAGAAGCAGGGCCATCATCTAGAAGACAGTCGAGACCCTTTCTACAGGCCTATCTTGGCCCTTCTCAGCACATAGGTCCAGTGGAACCGGTGACATAAGAGGACTTACGGTAGCAGTCACTGAAATGGGAGCAGTCAGTAGTAAAGGCACCAGGATGGAGGGTGGCCATGTCCAACAGTGGGGGGTGGGGATCTCTTCTGAAAGGTGCCTCCTGGCTGGGTCAGTTGCTGACTCAGCCTAACCTACCTTGCAGGGTTGTTGTGATAAAATTGAGAGGTTTATCTAAGTTGTCTTGAGTTCCTAGCAGGAAAACTCATGGGATGGACATATAATAAAGAACCCTGTAGAAAAAAAGAGGGAACAGAAAATAACTGAGGATGCAACTCTCAAAAGGAAAAACAAAGGTTTCTTCTAATGCCTGTCGAAAGGCTGGAAAGGTGGAAACCAGCCTGCTTCCACTTGAGTAGGTATGCAGAGTTCTGAGCAGGCTTCCTGACAGAAGTCTTTGTGACTAGCTCTACAGACAAATGCTGTTCCATGAAACCACAGAATCTGCAAGTGAAGGCCCATGTGGTGCAGCAGTTAGCACAGAGTACTGGGGCTTGACGACCCTAGTTCTAGCCATGAAGTTACCAGCTGACTCTGGGCCAATTTCTGCCTCTCAGTCTGACCTGCCTCACAGGGCCGCTGTGAGGATAAAATGAGGAAGAACATGTTAACCACCTTGGTTTCCTTCAAAGACTACATTGAGGCCATAAGGAAAAATATGAAAAGATGCTGACTTGCATGCACTATTAAAGCCTTTCAAAGACTTCATTTTTTATTTTTGCAAAGAGCTGCTCCTTACAAAAGCAACAGAGGGATGAAGATGTGTTGAACGGTAAATGAAAACTAATGAGATCAGATGCTGTGGGAGACTGGCACACAAAAATCACAGTATGGTTGTCAATTCAACTGGAGGGTGGATATTGGAAGCTCTCCACTAAGTGCTCCCAATGAAATAACATAATTGATGGCAATGACTTTAATGGACATAAAATCACATTAAGGCTTGGTAGGATATTATGCATAATGGGGAGTAACAGGACATTTTCTGTAGATTCAGGAAAAGCCTCCCATCTGCAACAGCACCAAAAACTGAGCTTCATGAATATGAGAAAGCACAATCTGGATGTATATGCTACAGACAATTGGTTGCATCCAGGAATCACATGAGTAGAAGAAGGTTCAGACAACTACCTGTCTCTCACCCCCCCATACCCTTTTCCAGGGGGTGGAAGGAGCCCTGCTGAAGTGTGGGCAGCACCAAACAGAACTGCAGCAGGAGATGCGTATTGTCCAAAATCAGGCAGAGGAACCTCGTGCTAGCAGATGTTTGCTGGCACAATGTCTCCTACTTAATTTTTAGGACATTCCTTCACAATGTGATTCTGTCCAACACAGTCCATGCTGTACAGGAGACCCCTCTCCCACACTGGAGTTTTTGCAGGGATACAAGGGGCAGGAGGGAAGGAAAAGATTGGTTGTGCAAGTTGCTTTCCATTTGAGCAACCACTGGATATGACTGGGTATGTGCTTTTCTGGGCCTCTCTGCTCAGATTTTGCTCTCTACTCATCAATGATTAAATTTCCATTAGATCACACCCTGAGATCAACTCCACTCAGCTGATGCCAAGACCTTCTTCTGTTAGAAAGTGAGCTCCGAGAAACAGTGTCTTTAAACACAACACCCAGTGTGGTGCAGAGAACGGCACTTGAGAATTGTCACCTTCTTCATTTTCGCCCAGGTTATCTTTCCTGTTTATCTGACAGAACTATTCAAGAACCCAGGGTCATGGGCCAGTCGGTCCTTACCAGAGACAAACATGCCCGTTTGCTACCACTGAAAAAGGCCAATACATGTTTCTGCGAAAAAGTGAACGGCGGATAGTGTGGTTAGAGAACCTGCTTGTGGCATTACGTTCCTGTGTGGGAGAGTACTGGTACTGCAGTAACACAAGAGGCACATTGTGGGTAACCCCAGCCCCCAACCCAAAACCCAACAACCTGTAACCAAGATGCATCTGGCTTCTTCATGTTTGTGCCAAAAACTCTGAGTAGCATACTTTACCCGAGTAGGTAAAGCTACCTTTTCACATGAGCTCCACTGCTGATTGGCATTCACGTGATAAAAATGAGCAATTTCAGCCCAGAACAAATCAGCACCAACTGCATAGTCTTACCCAAGCCAAGGGTTAGTTTCTTGGTCACACTTTCGCATGAGAAACTCGTAGGGATTAGAGCAGAGGTCTGATGTTATAAATGATTCATCTAGGTCCCTCAGGGAGTTTCACTCACGGTTTGTTGATGCGTGCA
The DNA here is from genome assembly GCF_004798865.1 of Varanus komodoensis. NCBI lineage: Eukaryota > Metazoa > Chordata > Lepidosauria > Squamata > Varanidae > Varanus > Varanus komodoensis. The sequence continues at coordinate 15,737,411 of NW_025336481.1, read as the reverse complement.
CTTGTGTTTTACCAGAGCAAGCGCAGAAGGAACAAATGAGAGTTATTACAAGCTGGTCCCTTGTTTTGCTAACTTTATGGTGAGAAATTGGCTTGATATATGTGTCGGTGAGCACGTACACATTTGCATTTCTAAGTCCTAGGTTCTGCACCATTTCCACAAATCTGAATTGTGCACTATTCAAGCCAGCTTAATTTTAATTACCTCTAATGAAATCCCTATGTTCTGGTGAATAGATTGCTAACTTTTTGATGAAGGGCCACTTAGGAAGAATTGCTTTTCTTTGAAAGTTATCACTTGTAGCAAGTACATGGATTATGGTGAAAGAAGCAGCACTGTTCCATCTCTGGCAGGAAGCAGCTACTGAGAAACTGATCCTTAAAGTAATGCATTTCGGCTCAAAGTTCAGCTTGAGTTCTAGCACCACCTACAGATGACATGAAATACCACATCCCAGCCTTCCCCCAGTGCACATGCGGAAAACAAGTAAAAAGTGGAATGCAGATCTCTCTACACACACGTACTGCATACAAGCCGAAAAAACCATTTCTGGATCAAACTACTCCAAGACAATGACCTCATATGGACCAATATAACATGACCCACCAAGTCAAACATTTTTATTGAGGCCTACCAGAAGTTCATAGTGGGCTGCACTGCGAAGTTTAGTGTTGGGCTCGACAGGTGACACGTTGTGTCATTGGTTCATGCCTCAAAAACATGGATTAGCCACTCACTCCACTGAACACTGCAGAAATGGGGGTGACCTCTGCTCCTCAGAAGAGCTTCCTTCATGTGCCCATTAAACGGCGGGACGCATGTGCTTCTTATTCTTCATAGCTCTTTCTGTTACTGCCAAAATGCCCCCAATCTGCAACATCTGACCCTACTGTTAGACACCGGCAGCATGTGTGCCATGGCTGTAAAACAAGATTGCTCATGTGTGGAATGCGCTACTCTATTTTCAGGCAACACAGTTTGGCACCAGCAGACAATGGCACATAGTTCAGGTTTATTCTGTTGCTCCCCAGCCTGGATACAGATCACCCGATATTTGTGTGGAGCTGATATCTGTGTATCTGACTGGCAGCTGCTTTGAGCCAATCCTTAGGCCTGGCTCCTAAGCTTTAACAGAAGCAACTAAGAATGTTCTTACTTATCTCCAGGCTTCATGGCAAGATACCATGAAGGGCACTTCAGCAAAGCCAATTTCCTGAGTGCCTGCAAGATTATACTGTAGTACATTCCAACACAGAATTTTAGTTTCAGATCATGTCATTATTTTCAGTTTAAAATATGTGTATGTTCGAAGTGAAGTGAAAGTTTGCAAACTGCAAGTAAAGACAGGGAAAAAAACGAAACATACTTTTCCATGGGGTTCACTGGGCCAACCTTAATCAGTTTAGCTGGGGATAATGGGAGTTGTAGTCCAAGACATCTGGAGGGCACCAGATTGGCAAAGGCTGCATTAGGTTATTTATCAAGGCTAGAGCTGGTTGTAAAGCTTGACGATCTTTGCAATGCAACCTCTTTCACAGATAGTTCCTTAAGGCAAAAATGTTCATGTAACACAAGAAATGCTAATGTGCAGCATTTTGGTTGTGAAACATTGTCCCGGACCAAACAAGAGGTTCAGAGCTGGAAAAGGTAAAAATGAACCATGTGTAATCAGGTTATAAAAACCAAGTTGCAGTGCATCATAGAATCTCGTGCTCTTCCACAGACTTTCCAGTCCCACAGGCAGCAACATCCCTGGGCCAGCTACGTGTATGGTAAGGGAACTCTTTCCGAGAAGGCATGGAGCAGCGAAATGGACTGGAGCTACGAGATTCCACTGTCTCTGCCTGCTCAACTCTACATCCCAACCATGAAAGCCTCCAGGGCTGCCTTTAATGTGCTGACAGGGTGTTGGATTGGCCTTCCCTGGACTAATCTGGAATGGAGTCTGCAGGACAGAGCAAGCTTGCATGAGTTCCACTTTGGATGATGGAGTAGGCTTGCTTGGATGCATCTGGGAGAGAAGAAGAAGAAAAGATAGGTGGAGCCGATGTTGATCCCGCAATGCTCGGGTCCTCATCACTCACCACGGTCACTTCTCCTGCCCCTTCCTGAATCAAAGCACTGAGTCCTTCCAAGTCTGAGCAGCTTATCCCAGCACCATTGATGAAAGCCTGGCTGGCTGGGACTTCGTGGTTGCCCACTGGGATGGTGGGAATCAGGGCCTGGCTCGGTGTGCTTTGGTCAGCTCCATCTTGGGTTGTGAGGAGCACTGCCGGCTGGCCCACTGCAAGGCTTTCGGCTTGAGAACCTGACGGAAGAGAAGGCGCAAGCAAGCTCACTTGCTGAAGTATCTGTAGCTGGTTATGGCCAGACAGGTCTTCCTGGCTCTGACTTATTAAGGCAGGAGGCACAATGTTGACTGAAGCTGCTTGGACCAGTCCACTGGCTGGAGGCATCTGGTGTCCAACTATAATCTTGACCTGTCCTTCACCATAAGAGGCAGCATGTAGCGGCACCTGGAGATGGCTGACGGTGATCGGTGCACCAGCTGACCTATCAGGGGCCATCTGGAACTGCAAGACGGCCAGCTCGGTATTTTTAGCCCCATTAAGTGCAACGTGCTGCCTCTTATGGCTCCGCAGAGAATCCTCTCGGACAAATGAGGCCTCGCAGAGATCGCATCTGAATGCTTTCTTGGCCTCCAGCTTGGCAACTTGCCTAGAGCCACCTTCCTTCAACCGCTCTCCTTCCATTTTATCGGTGGTTTTCTTCTTAACCTTGACTTTATCCTGGTGTGCCTTCTTCATGTGTGTAGTCAGGTTGCTCCGCTGTTTGGTGTCAAAGCTGCAGAATTCGCATTTGAACGGGCGATCCTTGAAGTGGATTCTCTCGTGCACCTTGAGGGTCGCCTTGTTGGAGCAGGAGTAGCTGCACTCCAAGCACTTCACCGGCTGCTCGGGTTGGTGGGTGCGCAGATGCTGCCGGAGGCTTGTCTTGTTCCCACACTGGAATTCGCACTCCAGGCATCGGAAGGTGTTCTCCATGTTGTGCTTGATGCGAATGTGTGATTTCAAGTTGCCTTTCATTGCACAGCGCACGTCGCAGAACTCGCACTGGTAGGGCTTCTCCCCGGTGTGTACGCGCATGTGTCTCTTCAAATCCGAGTTGATTTTAAATTTGGCGCTGCAGAAATGGCACTGGAAGGGAGCATCACCTGCCCACAAGACAAGTGAATTTGAATTGCAATTACAGACATCAGGATCAAGCGATAACAGCATTGTGCAGGTACAATTTCACAGTGGACACAGCTTACTGGACTTCTGTTTAACCAAACAAATCTCACAACTTGCCAGCATGGGCTGCACGCAAACCAAGGTGCACAGAAAACCTACAGAACCTGGCAGCATTGTTCCATTATGCGCACAATGTAGCCCCAGCATCTCTGGCTTCTGGTTAGAACTTCATGTGAGGGACACGAAGGTCTGGGAAGGGGCCTGTAAGTGTGCCTGGTCAGCACATGTGTTTCCAAATAGTTAGAAAATGCAGTACAACCAGCCAACTAAGGGTGGTGGAGTTGGTCCTCTAATGCCAGAGGTCTCATTTTGCTCCCATATCAAAGTGGAGCAAATACAGCACTTTATTTCTGACGCCCTGAAAAGCCACAGTAAAAAACCATAAGAAATGCAGTAAATCTTGCTTTGTCCTTAGTGGAAATCTTCTCCCAGTCAACCAATGTCTTTAAAAAGGGAATATTTCTAGGAAAAGGACAGTCTGTAGATCAGTCTTACCTGGGAATCAGGCCCTCTGAACTCAGTGGGATTTACTCCTGAGCAGACAGATACAGGTCTGTAGTGCTACTTGTGACTCAGACATTACCTAAGGAAAGCCCTGCTGGATCAGGCTAAGGTCTGTTCTGTCTGGCATTCTGTCCACAGTGGCCAACCAGCTGCACACAGGAAACTCACAAACGACAGCACCTTGCTGCTCAAGGTGCTCCCTAGGCATACTGCCTCTGGCAATGGACTTGGGTAGAGCCATCGAGACTAATAGCCAGTGATAGCTTTCTTTATGAGTCTGTCCCATCTCCTTTTAAAGCCTTCCAAACCTGACCATCACTACATCTTGTACAAGTGAAGTCAACAGGTTCACTTCCTCTTCCCTGTTGTCCTTCTTACCTGTCCTGAAGTTCTCACCAATCAGTTTCATTGGATGACCCTTGGTTCCAGCACCATGAGAGAGGGAGAAACACCTCCCTATCTACTTTCACCCCACCATGCAAAATACTGTACATCTCTGTCATGTCTCTTCTTACTCACCTTTCTTCCAAGGCTAAAGAATTCCAACTGTTGCAACCTTTCCTCTTGAGGGAGCTGGGCCAACTCCTTGATCATTTAGTTGCCCTTTTCTGAACCCCTTTCCAACTTTACAATATCTATTTTAGGTGTACTGACCAGAATCGGACACACAGGAGTCTAAGAACAGTCATAACATCAATTTGTTTAAAGGCAGTGGGGTATTGGCAGTTTTTCTAAGTATGACTAACATGGAATTGGTCTTTTTCAAAGCAGCCATGCACTGGGTCAACATTTGCACAGAACTGTCCAACACCACCCCAAGGTCTCTTCCTTGATCAGGCACTCTAGGTCAGATCCTGACAGCTCAGCCTCAACGTTGCCCATTTTTACAACTTTGGGCCCACCCTGAACCATGCTTGCCATTTTGATGGCCATTTTCCCAATTCAGAAATATCCTTTTGGGGGTGCCTCATGACCTCACATTCACAAATGTGCAAAATAGATACTCTTTTGATTTTTTTTTTTTTAAGCACATGAAATGCATTGACATGTCTGGAGAAGAACGCAGAAGAAGCAAGGAAGAAGTTGCAAGACCACCCTCCACAGCTGATTCCAACTGCCTCCTCACAGCCACAGTGTAGAAACCTCACGCCATCAATAGCTTTCACGGTATGAGCGGTGGGGTTCTCGTTTTGCTAACAGCTAATTATTGTTAATACCACTTCTCCGAACAGCACTGTTGGCTTACTTCTGCCGTCAGTGCCTTGAACCAAGTTCCTTTGCTATTTATCCCTCAATCCCCCGAGGTAGAGCAAAAAAGTTTCTTGGCATGGATTAAGACTGGAATAAAACATAGGGAGTGCCTCTGTCAACTTCCTTCTGCTATTCTTTAAGAAGCCCGGCACATATAGTTTAATTTACTTTACCAGTTAATATTTTATAGTTCTTCATAAATGGAAGATTGTAAAACTGTAGGCACAATTTGCTTACATATTTCATTGATCAGGCTGAAGATTTTTCAAATTATGATGTGCTGTGCTCTGCTAATCTATGTGTCTCCGTAATAATGGAGACCCTTGGTGTAAAATGTTTATTATACACATTCCATTAATGAAGATACACCGGCTGCCAGGCCATTGTATTTTACAGGCTGACCCTTCCAACTGCCTCTGGCTGCATTGCAAGAGTCTGTTATTGGATTTTTACCTACTTTCCTGATGAAAGCCCAGTGCACTGCATGTTCCAAGAGTCCGCTTTTGGATGCCAAACTGTACAGAGTCAAAATGCCAGCAGCACATTTAATTTTCTAAACCACAGATTGATCTTTGTCACAGTTTTAATCTCGGTGACTTTACAGTATTTGACATTGGCAAAGAAAGCTTTAAAAAACTTTGCTCAAGCGAAGCTGCTATTTAAGGAAAAAAAATTCAACTTACCTGTATGGGATCGAAGATGGACAGTGAGCTGGCTGGAGTTACGGCTGGCGTAAGGGCAGATCTGGCATTTAAAAGGGCGCTCATTGGAATGGATGCGCTGGTGTTTCTTCAGACTGCTGCTTTCAGCAGCTGCATAGTCGCAGAATTTACACTTGTACGGTTTCACCCCACTGTGGGATCGCATGTGCATTTTTAGCTTGTCTTTGCGACTGAAGCACTTACCGCAAACATCACATTTATGGGGCTTGTCACCTAGAAAAAGAAGAGCAGCAGCCCAACATGGAAGAGGAAGCAGGGTGAAGATCAGATGGGGATCCTGAATGTGTCAAGTTATGTATCCTCTACTGAAACATACAACTGGGGGATATTGTCTATGATAATTTGTCTCTCTTCTAGCAAATCAGGAATGTTTGCAAATAAAGATACAACACTTTGGAACGACATCTGTTTGCAGCACTGCATGCAATTACATCTCTCACATATTCACCCATATTTGCACACCAAAATTACACTAATAACCATGAAAAGATTTTGTTGCTATAGGACATTTATTTTGTTTAATGCAGATAATTAATATTTACATTTAGTTCAAGAACAAAAGCAACATACATGTTTTGTATGTAGAAGGTCCAAGCTTCACTGCCCAGCCTCTCCAATTAAAAATAGCACAGAGCTGGGAACGACCTGGGTTAGTCAGAGGAACAAGTACTTTGGGCAAGATCAGGATACAGAAGCAAAGACACAGGGGCAAATTCAAACCCTTCTACTGCCACATTCTGGATTTCCCAGATGGTACCACCTCCACTAACCATTCGGTGGTTTCTCAGCTTTCATGTAGCTCTTTCTCCATTCTAAGAAACTGTCCTAAGTTTTATTTACTGGCAGGAAAGGCTTTCAGTCTCTCAGACTTTAAAGGTTCCCAATTAATAGCTTATTTATTTTAAAAGAGGTGTATCCTAGTATTGCCATCGATTCTCCCCCTCCCCAAAATAGTCGGAACATTTTTCAGCAATTCAGAAAACAATGCAAACATTTCAGGGGAGGATGGGGAAACCTAAGTAAGTGAGCAGTGGCTGAAACATCAAACTAGGTTCAGACAACACAGTAATGCATACTAAAGCCAGTGTGGTGTAGTGGTTAAGAGCCTGGGACTGGGACTCAGGGGATCTGGGTTCGAGTCCCCGCTCAGCCATGGAGCCAACTGGGTGACTTTGGGCCCGTCACAGACTCTCAGCCCAACCTACCTCACAGGGTTGTTGCTGTGGGAATAAGATGGAGGAGGAGATGTAAGCTGCCTTGAGCCCTTTGTAGGAAAAAGGCAGGATATAAATTGAAAAATAATAAATAATAATAATAATAAAGGGCTGAACATGGGTTGTTGTTCATTCATGGGTTGGTGTTATTTGAACCCAGATTCACTATCAAACCATGGTTTATAATTCCTGAATAACCCACAGTTTATAACCCAACAACAAATTATGGCTTCTTTTTATGGGTTGTTCATAGTTAGCAAATCCTGATTTATTAGTACGGTTGGGTTCACACAATACAATAATCCATGTTTTAACAACAATCCATGGTTCAATGACAACTGATACTCAACTGAGATGAGGGTTAATGTACTGTCTGAACCCAGCCATTGTTTTTGCATTCCTCTTGCAGACATCTTGCAGTGAAACAATACAAATCCTGGGAAATCTTTGTCCCTTCCTAGCAAGATGTCCATATGTGAGGGGGTGGGAATCAAAGATGGTTTGTGGTCCCAGCCACTGCTAAATTACTTACTGCTCTTAAGAAATGTGAGTCCACTGGCTTAAAAGAACCATTAGCCTTTGTAACTCCAGTTATTTACCTGTGTGTGTTCTTAAATGTCGCTCCATGTCTTTCATACCATAGGATGTCTTAAACTGACAGCCTGGGAAAAAAAATCATACACCATCTATTATTTCTTGATTGATCTTTAATCCACATTTCATCCCAGAAATCAAGGCAGTCAAGGCAGTGCCCACCCCTTCACACAAGCCTGTGCGGTAGATCAGACTAAGAAACAGTGACCCAGGGAGCTTTACAGTCTAGCCTAGTCTGGGCTTGGCTCCTTAAGCTCTGATCAGCTTTGCAGCAGAGCAGAGGCCGAGTTCCTGCCAGGTGTGCCCAGTGTTTGCAGAGAGCTTGCCAGGGATCGAGACCCATGCACTATGCAAGCAGAACCCCTTTCCCCTGAGTGCCACCACCACTGGCAGTAGCAAGTGGGGAAAAAGGCTGGGAGCTGGGAAGGCCGCCTGCTGCACCTGCCTGTGACGCATCCTTCTCCTGTGCGCCACTGCAGGCAGAAGCGAGTGGGGAAGACGGCTGTTCCTCAGGAAAGGTGGCTGGTGCCCCCACTCACAATGCCCCCTTTGTGCATCCTGAAGCTTCTCTTAATAAGGAAGGTCGTTGTTTGTGCAACCAGAGGTTTGTGAAGGTTCGCAAACTCGTGCCTGCTCTCTTTGCAGGATCTGGCTGAGCACAAGAGGAAGTCTGTGAGCACTAGAGGGACAGATTCCAAAATAGTTTGCCCCAGCTGTAGTCACAAAATCCACCCCCCCCCCGCTTTCTGTGCTTTCCTTTAATTGCTTGCAGAAAAGTGTCACCCACAATTTCATGCTGGAGTGAGCCAAAGCAGAGCCATCTTGCTCCGCATCTTTGCTCTCCACTGCAATGGTAGGAGGAGATATGGCAGCTCCTCTGACATAGAACTGCATCGAGGCGCTCAGTCATTGCACTGCATGGCAGAGGACAGAACCAACTTGGGCTCCCCAGGAGAGGCCATACTCAGGTCCTGGAGAGGCAGATCCAGCACTGAAAGGGACTGACTTTCCTCGGCACGTTGCAGCAATCTTTGCACCGAAATAAGCATTTTAACCCATTTCCTCTTGTTTGAGGCCCAATGTTCTATACTCAGATGATTCTTTCCTAACGTGGTACCCAGCAGGTAGGCACGTTAGACTGTCGTCCTGGTCATTCCAAGCCATTGTCTGTGCTGGCCGGGAATGATGGGTGTTGCCATCCAACACACTTGGAGGGCACCAGATTGGAGAGGCTGCATTCAACTACACCACACCAACAACTTCTTCCACGTGTGCTAAGTCTTCAGATGTGTTGCTTGAGTTGTAAGTGCTTGAATTGTAAGAGACGGTAAGGCTGCGGACACACCATTACATTCAGTCAAGATTTTCAAACAGAGACAGATTCTAAGACAATGACTGCATATTTTTAAAATAAAGTTAACTGACCTAATCAAACAAGGAAGGATATTTTCCTCCCCCGTGACTTGGCATTGTATGATCAATGGCTAAATAAATTAATTAAAAAGCCATTCCATGAATCTTGTTGGAACTTTGTGTTAATGTCATTCACTCATTAAAATTAATTTAAGCGATGCCAATTTATTTCCTCATTCCATCTGAGAGGAGCGGCGCAGTGGGCAGAATGTAAATACAATTCAAAGAACAATTCACAAGTTTCAAAGTCCTTTGATGCCCCTGAGACTTCTGCAGAAATACAATTAAAAGCTCCCCTCACTCCCAAAGGAGGACCCGCTCGCAGCTCTGTTGATCCTTGCCGTCCTGCGACTGCATGCAGAACGGTGGCAGGTAAACCCAGAAGTGAGTGTTTGCCAATTCCACAGGTCCTCTGTGGTATCCATGCTCATAGCACCACCAGTCAACAGGCCAACAGTGGCGGTCAGATGTACATCTGCACATGTTCTGTTTTCAGCAACTTCCTCCATGCAGACACGTTCATTTGTTCAATAAATTAATTAAAAGCCACTAGCAGGAACCTGTTTGAATTTTCTGGTTATGCCACTGATTAAAACAATGCAGGATGTCAAATGCAATTCATGGTATTATTTTTAAGTGCCAATAGGCTAATCATGATGGAGATCACAACACCCTTTTCTTCTACCTACACATACACAGGAATGTGCCCTAAAAGATATGACTGGCAAATGCAAAGATGCACTTGGCTATTGTAGAAAGCTGTTATAGAAGGCTCTATTGCCACAGCTTAATGGCTGAGCTTATGTGATTCATACATAAAGCCTTAGGTCTAATCCCTGCTAAAGCATTTCAGGATCTCCTTGGTAGGCTGTGAACTGCCCAGATTGCTTCAGCTATTGCACAGTATAAAAATACCTGAAAGTTTGGAGAGCTATATTCTGGGAACAGAAAATACTGGGATGGACAGACGGGATGGTCTGACTTGATAAGCCAGATCTTTCTAAGTGAAATGTTCCTGCATCAATGTGTATTCAAAACCTGTCCTCCCACGGTAGCTGAGCCTCGTTAATTGGGAACTGCTTTGTTCTTTCCAGATATTTTCATGCCAATCAGACACTAGCTAATAGGAAGGAAATGCTCTTCAAAGACACCTCAAAGACTAGCAGCCAATTCACCTCCTTCCATCAGTGCGGGAGTTTACAGTACACCATGTTGCTTTCGTATTCTTCGAGGAGATAAACGTTTCCTACCCAAGATCAAAATTACAACCTGGGACCAGCAGTAGCCTGTGGAACAGGAGGTGCCGAACTTGCCTTCATTAGAGGTTCTGATGGAAAGGCTAGTTGTCTACCTATTAAGAATGCTGTAGCACTGCAGCCTTCCTGAAGCTGGCACCCCCCCAGATGTGCTGAACTCCAACTCCCAGAATTCCTCAGTCCAACACATCTGCAGGGCACCACATCAGGGGAGACAGCGGCAGTGGATTTCCTGCAGTGGTAGGGATTGGACTAGATTACCTTTGAGGTCTGTCTCAGCTCTAGAATTCTGTGACCAATCAGTCCAAACAATGGAAGCGAACATTTCTATCAAACCCAGATTGTCTCATCCTTTATCAAAGGCTTGTACTTTACCTGGATAACAGCAGTCCAGCTTCTTTTGTGCGGCTGATGCAGTGGACTTTTTGGTGCGAGGTTTTGGTGGAGTGGTGACCACAGTAGCAGTCTGAGGCTCACTGTTCTCACCAGGAAGGTAGGTCTGGTAGCCATGCTCAAAAACAAACTCAGGTGCAGAAACTGAAAAGCATACGATGATGACATTTTAACACCTGAACATTGCAATTCATTATGCAAATCAACATGTAATTAAAAAAAATCTTTCAATACTGAGACGTCCAATGCATTTTTTTTCCTGGCCAGTAAGAGACATACCACCAAGTTAATCCAATAAAACGACCAATTGGAAGTGAATATTTAATTCATTATGAGAGTTAGATCACAATCCTATTCATGCTTAAACAGAAAAAAAATCCACAATACCTAGCACTATAGCAGTTGTAGGACTTTTATTTATCTAAACATGTATAGGAAGCACCCTTAACAGTGGAATTCCATGCACTGATTGGGTTCACACAATGTGGCAGGTCACTGTGGCTTAATTAAATCACAATTAGCAGGACTGCATGTGAGGCGTGTTCAGCTGCTGTTTTAAATATACAACCTCTGACTGGGATTATAGCATGTTGTGTGAACCTGGCTATCAGTTATAATACATTAAATACATAATCTTCAGCTTACACTCATTCTTTTGACTTATGAAGCAGTGGAGGCAGGTGGATCCAATGTTTGGAGTGTTGTATTCACTCTGGGTCTTAGTCTGAACCCCTAAGGAGCTATTCATGGTGCTGAACTCCCCAAACAGGTTCAGAACCAGGTATAAGTCCTTGAAAGTTCAGAGTCAACAGTACATACACCCTCTCCCCAACTGCCATCAGCTACGGTAACTTATAAGTAAACATGTGGCTTGATTGGGTACTGTTCTACAGGGGAGATTTAAGCCCTCTGTTCCAGCTACTTCTTTCTTAAGAACACCTTCCAGTGGCACCTGGATATTACCTGTGATGGTCTGGGTCTCTGAAGTGATGGTTCTTGTTGCAGTTTGGGTCTGTGCTGCTGGAACTGTTTCTTCTGCCACAAACTGCACCGTACTGGTGGTACCAGCTGTTGCACCCGAGATTTGACAGCCAGTTCTCTTGTGAGCAACAAAAGCATCCAGGTTATTGAACTGTTGCTTGCACAGACCACAAATGTGGATATCTGGAGTGAGTTCCACGAGGACAGTGGTGCCTCCTGGAACTGTGAAATACACGGGTTGGACTGAGTAATAGTCATCCAAGGAACGATTGATGAAATGCTTTATGATTAAAAGGCTTATGAGCTACTGGAAACAAAGTTCTCATCTAGTAATTAAGTACTTGTGGAGGAGGAGACTCTGGCATAGTATTAATGATCCTGCCTGATCTTGGAAGCTAAGCAGGATTGGGTCTGGTTGAAATCTGGATGGGTGACTTAAATGTTGTGAACTGCCCAGAGAACTTAACTGGTGGTATAGAAATGTAATAGTAGTAATAGTTATTATTCTAATGGAGATTACTAAAGGAAGCACTTAGTGAATGGGGCGGCGGGTCATGGTATATTCCCTTAGTGTTGGTGCAAATATTTATTTGGGTTATTTCTAGGCCGTCCATCACTTTTGTCTCTGGAAGGCTTACATTAATACATTGACACTAGACTAGAAATATTGGCCAACTATTCCAAGATGTAATTTCTCAGTCTCTAGGATGATAGAATGAGACATCAATAACTTCTAGAACTTACACCAGTATCATTGGGCTATATTTTTGCACAATAAAATTTTGTGAAGGAAGTGATTAGAGCACTAATATTTAGTTGTAGGTAACCCTGATGATCACCTGGTTCGATTCCTGCTCAACTCACGATCTACAATCCAGGTTGCAGCTACAACATCCCAGATTAATGGCTACCCAACCTCTGCTTAAACTCTCAAAGGCTGGAGAGCCATCCATTTTGCAAGGGAGTCTGTTCCATGCTTGGATACCTCTCTGAGTTAGGAAGCGTCTCCTTGCCAAAATCATATTCCCTGCAATTTCCATCAATTGGGTCTAATTTCATCTTCTGGGCAGTCATTCTTGAGGTTTTCACTCCCTCCACAAATTACTAGAAGCTAAATCATGGGTAGAATTGGCCATACACACATAAAACCTGGAAAAGCAGAGAGATGCTCTCCTTATGCTGCAATTCAAGAGGTTTATTTTGAGGTGTACCCCCCACAATTCTATCTATGTCATTCAGAGGTATGTACTACTTACTTCAATTGGGATGGGGGGCTTTTTCTAGGCTGGCAGGGATGCTAGAGCTAACCTCCAGCAGCCCGCATGATTTCTAAGCTGCCATCAAAATTCAGGCAGCTGTGCTGCTGATCTGTATCAATGAACCTTTTCTACTATCCGCATCAACTGCAGGACCTGTTAAGCTAATGGATCTTAGCTTCCTATTCAAGACCAAGCCATGTCCAACTTCTTTGCAATCTAACAGGATACAAGGTATTATTGCTAGGAAAATTCATTCCCCCTCATCCACAAAGGTAGCAGCTGTGTATGCTGGGGCAGGGGTCAGATGATGTTAGCATCCCCGATAGTAAAAAGTGCCTTGGGAGCTGGTTCCACTACACCACAGAAATACTGTGCACGGAAAAAGAATGCTCCATTCCTTCCCTGCTGATCCTCTCCCTGGTCTGCATGGAATTCCAAGTAGTCTCCTGCAATTACTGCTTGCTGATGGATAAGAAGAGCTGTTGGATCAGTCTGAGGGTCCATCAAGTCCAGCATTCTGTTCAGAGTGGCCAACCAGTTGACCACCAGAAACCCACAAGTGGGACATGAGTAACCAGCGCCCCCTTGTGCACATAGGAATGCTGCCTTTGATACAGGAAGCATCAGGACTAGCAGCCACTGATAGCCTTCTCTTCCATGAATTAGCCAGCTAGGGCTTAAACAGAAGCCCGCCCTAATACACTGGTCCGTAACTTTCTGCTCTATCAGTTAGGTGGGAGAATGAAGGTTTGCACGGATGCAGTGCACACACCTTTTATATCACAGGGACTCTGAGGTTTTCCGCCCGGTGCCCTCCCCACCACCTGCATCAATCCCCCGTCATTCCCAGAGGAGCTGCCATCCGCAGGGCTACAGCAGTGAATGAATTTTCCCAGCAGCATTATAGTTCCTTGTTACACTCAGAGCTGTGAAGACCCAGGAAAAAACAAAAAAATACAGTTCTTTCCTGATCTCCCTGCCCCGCACGCCAAATAAAACGAAACCCTTCTTCTTTATTCTTGTCTCCCCCACCTCCCCGCCGGGCCTGCACATCGCTACTTATAACGCATTATTCGTGTTCTGATCCTGAATGACCAGGGACAGGCTGGGAATTGTAGGCCTCCCCCGCCAATATGCACAGGATTGCTGCCCAAGCGCTGCGGCCAGCCAGCTGGCACGCTCGCTGCAACCCAGGCAGCTCGCACTCGCGGCACGCTGCAGAGACGTCGTCAAAATGGCTCCGAAGCAGCACGCAGCTTGCATCTGCCCACGCCCCCGGGCTGTGCAGGCGGCCGCTGCAGCAAGCCTGCACGCAGCGAGCCGCGCGAACGCGGAACCGGCAGCCGCCGTTCCCTTCCCTTCCCGCCTCTCGAGATTCAAGCTCTTCGCCGCTTCTCCCGCCCGCGCCCGCCTTCCTGCTCCAGCTCGCGGCGCCTCCCAGCCAGGTTCCCGGGCCCGCTCTCGCTTGGCAGCCAGGTTCCCGGGCTCGGCCGACGCGCTCGCTTCTTCTGCCGCTACTCAGGTTTCGGGGCCCGGCCGAGCGCAGGCTCCGGGCGGCTTCTCCAACGCCCGGGCCCCGGAGCGCGGATAAGCTGCGCAACCACTTACATTGCACGGCGCCCGGGAAGGGCTGGTCGCTCGGGGCGCCCCCGTTCATCGCCGTTGCCGTTGCAGTTTGGCATGCGCGAAGCCTGGCGCGCTCCGCAATGCAACGCAACGCAACGCAAAGCAAAGCAAGGAAGGGGAGTCTTGGCAGTAGGAAAGCTTCTTTCTCCCCCCCACCCCCGTCCTTGAAACCGAAAGGCGGGGACGGATGTGGAGGGGCTGAGCATGCTCCGTTGTAGGAGCTGAAGCCAAGCACGCTTTTCCCGTCTCTGCCCTCAAGGCAAGAATGGAGCAAAGGCACTGGGGGAGCTTTGGTGCAAGTCTAGGGCAAGTCTATTTAGCCATGAGCCTTCTGAGCTCAGTTGGGACCAACTTCCAGGTAAGCGGGTAGAGGATTGCAGCTCTCCGGAAAGCCAGGCCGCGTTCTGGCTTTCGGTGTAATAAGAAAGATCTTTGCCACCTTGGGGCTTGTTTTTGTTCCAGATGCGCAGACAGAGGCTTCTCTGTTCTCCCCTCCACTGCGCTTCAGCTGTCAAATTGTCTGAACAGAGGTCATTTTTAATGTATCTCTTTCTCGGCGCTCGAAACGCCGCAGTTTTTATTTGCTTAGTTGGAATACTTTTTTGCCCCCGCCTTCATCCTCTTTAAAATCAATCATCTCAACGTAGGTACAATAAGGTAACCGACAACGTTCCGAGTCACTGAAGCATCCTCAAGTTCAGAAGTCCGGGTTGAAACAAAAGGCACGCCAGCCAGGCCGACACTCTGTAGCAAAGAAACTGTTTCTCACTCGCCGCCTCGTGAAACAAAGTGGAACTTGGAAGACCGGGGGCTGCGTTCGCGTGTCCCTTCCTTTGCTCCCCGTTTCCCTTGTGTGTTATATTATGTAGGTGGGACTCCTGGTAACCTTTGTACTGATACTTTTAGAAAGGTTTTGAGACCTTTTTTGGCTAAAGAGGGGCCGGAGGGGGAGAAGAGCTTTTTTAAAATAAACAATGCGTAGCTTACCGGTATGGTGCTGTCCCAGCGCGCTCTCCCTTGTAACCTCCTTTGCTTTAGGAGAAGGTCGCTCGCAGACGCAACTCTTCTCACTCACTTGTGCAAACAAAAAAACAATACACTGTAGGAGTTACAGTGGCCTTTTCCAGTCTGCTTCCTTGCGGCTGTTTTGAATTGCAGCCCTCAGGCTGTCTGATCATGGACATTCTGGCCTGGGTGATGGGAGTCCTTTTTCTATGCAAAAGCAAGACTACAGCTGACTATTAAGAAAGCAAAAATAATGAACACAGAAGTACAGGACATTATTGCTAGCAACAAGAAATTAACACTGTGAAAGATTTCCTGTAGCTCAGTTCAGTCATCAATTCAAATGGAGACTGCAGCCGAGAAATTTGAGGAAGGCTGAGAATTGGAAAAGCAGCAATGGAGGAACTAGAAAATATCATCAAGTGTAAGGATGTTTCACTTGGAGCCCAAGGCCAAGATCATCAACACTGTTGTGTGCCTAATCACAATCTATGGGTGTAAAAGCTGGATAGTGAAGAATGACCGGAAGAAAATGGATGTGTTCAAAACATGGTGACATAGCAGAGTGACAGAGATGAACAAATGAGTCCGAGTTCAAATAAAGGTAGAAATTATCCTAGAAGCAAAAATGATAGAACTGAGGCTGCTATGCTTTGGGCACATAATGAGAAGGTAAGTCTCCCTGAAGACAACCATGCTAGGGAAAGTCAAAGTCAGAAGCAGAAAAAAAAAGGCCAAATATGAAAAGAAGGGAATCCATAAAGGAAGCCACAACCTTGAGTTTACAAGCCCTTAACAAGGCTGTCATTTTGGAGAGGTTCACCATAGAGTTAATGACGCAGAACAACACATTTTGGATTTTGCCTTTGCTAAGTGTTTTCAAATTATAGTTCTTTAGAAATAGAAACATAGAAACAGCGCGAGTCAGAAGGGATCTCCTGGGCCATCTAGTCTGACCCCCGGCTCCAGCCAGCTCTGCCCGCCATGTGCATGTCTAGCTTATCTTTGAACACCCTCAACCACCTCCCATGGAAGCCCTGTCCATACCCTCTTTTTGGGAAACCTTTCACTCACAGTTGATCAGTGGACTCCCATCAAAGCATGCATCAGGCATTGTTAATGAATTGAATTAATTGTTTCATACTAACAATTAGCGAGAAAGAATCAATTTTTATTTTTATTGGAAATGTGCGGCTTCGGCAAGGGGCGGCATAGAAATGTTTTAATAAATAAATAAATAGCATATTGAAATATACACTACCTGATTTTTTTTAAAAAAGATGTTAAACAGCATTGCTTAAGTTTCTAATATCTTAATAGGAAATAATATTCTCTAAACATTTCTTGGTCTTAGATTTCCGTTTCTAAGAGCTTAAAAAGATCTTGATCTCAACTTGAGTACCAGTTCCCCTTTTTATACATAATAGACAGTTCAGCTCAGTATTATGCAGATCTGGTGGACTTCTAATAATCTCCCCTGTATTAAAATAGTGTAAGCCATCCCGAGATGCCAGTGGTGGATAGGGTATAAAAGTTTTAAATAAATAAAACAGCACAGGCACATACCTTTTTGCATAGAAATTACTGCATAATTAATATTAGTTGATGCCCCATACTTTAGGGCTTATAGTCTTAATTATTTTATTGATGTTAAACATTGGACATAAATTTAAATCAGATAAAGAGGGTGTGTACCTTTCAGGCTAGATCCAGTTACGTCTAAATCACATAAATATAACTCACACTTTTTTATTTTTTTGCTCATTAAATGAAAAATAGAAATACGGCTTAGAACAATCGAGTCTCACCTCCCTTCAGGAAGGAGTAATCCTGTGAGACCCTGAACAGCTTTCGATGGGTCATAGGATATTTTGAATTCTGGGATGGAGACCATGTGCCAACCTCAGAACTAGGAACTGAAAATCCAACTGGTCCTTCTGCTGCCATGGAAAGAGCTGCATTAGTTGTCCTCTGAGCTTAGGAACACAGCCTAGGAGAGGGATAAAGGGTATTTAGTTTTAATTGCTGGTCAGAGGCAGAGGAGTAAAGTCTTGCTCCCATTTTCATTTTGGAGCAAAATGAGACAATAATTCATTTATTTATTTTGGGGAGAAAATCGTACTGGGGCAGACGGGATGTGATGTGGAGCACTGATGTGGAATGCACTCTGGATGCGCTGGACTGTTTCCCTTCACTTCCAGTGAGCCAGCCTGTCCCAGTGGGGCTTGCAGGGGAACACATCACACCTGGAGGGTACTGGGTTGGGAAGGCTGTAACAGAGCGTGTGGGAGGTACCTTTCAGGTGCACTTTGTCCTCCTTTGTTTGGCCTTCCACTGGCTCTTCTTTGAGACCAGATGAAACCTTTTGAGCTCAAATGCCCAAATGACAGTAGAAGAGCGCCTTCAGGCAAGAATGGCGCATCAGCATGTTTGGGCTGCCTTTGCCAGTAGCTCCAAAGTCTGTTCCTAGAACATGCATATAATGCCAGATTGCGTCATGTTCCATTGGTCGTCTTCCTTAGTTCTCCCCACTGATGTTGGTCCTTACCATGCTAAGTGCGCTTGTGCAGTATTGCCCACTGCCTGCTTCTTTTATTCTTTTATTTTGGGTTAAAGTCGAAATGGATTACATACTGATTTATGCCCTGCAGGCTTCAAAGAGGGCCAGTCGCAGTTTCTGGCAAGCATTCAGTGCTGCTGTGTTCAGTGCTGCTGTACAGGACATCATGTGGCTTCAGTCATGGGGCTGTTTTGTACATTGGTAGATGAGAATTTGTTGTTGTTAGTCACAAAGTCGTGTTCGACCCAGCATTCCTCCAGGCCCTCCTGTCCTCCACCATCCCCCGGAGTCCACCGAAGCTCACACCAACTGCTTCAGTGACTCCATCCAGCCACCTCATTCTCTGCCGTCCCCTTCTTCTTTTGCCATCTATGAGAATTAGGAATCAACAGATCCTTGTTTCATGGACATCACCTTTGCATGAGGGTTTTAATAGGATGCACATTCTACAGTTGAGGAAGTGGACTATAGCCCATAAAAGCTAATGCCATAATAATGTTTTTTAATCTTGAAAGTCCCCTCCTCCTCCTCCTCCTCCTCCTCCTCCTCCTCCTCATCATCATAATCATTTCATTTGTCTGGATGGTTTCAATGATCTTAAGAACAGTGAGTCTCTCATAAAACTAAGCATTTTCTGCATATTTTCAGAATTGTGGCATACATTGAAGGACCTTTGAACATAATAACCCTTGTTGCAAACATCCTATCAGCAGACAGGATTCTTCAGTCAGAATACTCAAAAGTTCCAACCCTCGAGCACCAGCAGTTTTCTGACTTGCTAGCACCCATAGCAAAAGGGCAGGAAACCAATAATAGAGGCAGGTCTTCCAGCTGAATGGACACTAGACCCAGAGTGTGGTGAGAAGCCAGTTAATATAGCAGGGTTGCTGAAGTTAAATAGCCCTGGTCAATACCTAGGAAATCTAGCGAATCCATTGTATGCAGCTTTGCATGAGTTCCATGATGGAATGAGCTAGATAAAGTACCTTTGGAAAGGGGAGTCCCTGGAGTTAATCAAGGAGTTAAACCTACAGGGTGCCCCCGAGTCTGCATTTAGAAGTAAGGATGAAACTGGAAAGGACTGTACCCAGGTGGCCATGTATCGTCTCTTGCAGGGACTAGTCCTCCACTGTAAGGCTGTCCTGCCCAATTCTGGCTAATGGTTGCTTAGCACTTCATAGTTGAACAGGCGCTGGAATAGGCAGGCACAAAGATCTTTTGTGTTCCATGAGATGCACTATGTTTCTATGTAAATTATTATAATTCTCTAAATTTGCATCTACATGTATATATTTACACATGCAAATATTATGCAAATAGGTGCCCTCTTCTGCTCTTTGTTATGGCGCTATACGTCCTCTTTTGGGGTGGGGGAAAGATTCATAATTAGCCACACTAACTGTCTCAGTAGTGGGCACTGTTCAATGACATCCATGTGCAAGCCAGATTGGATTTTTTGCCGAATTGGTAACAGAAAAAAAGGGGTTGACATGAAAGAAAATGGAAGGAAATCTACACCGTGGCTTGAATGAAACTGGATAGCACCCAATAAATAGCTGAGGTAGGAACTGAAGGATGGATATAAGGGAAATTCAACAGGCAATTAAAATAACTTAGAAGATTCTTGAAAACAGTTCTTAGTGATTCATAATTATATTGATGAATAATGACAAATACCACAAACAAATGCATTGTGCATAAAATTAATTATGTTAAAAGAATAGCTAATCTGTCTCTGTGTTGATAACATATAATTATGACGATGCCTTTCTCACATGTTTTTAAATAATGTCATTTCGATTCATAATTCAGAATAGGTATTTTGACATTTAATACATGTTGCGATTTATATAATATTTTCAATATAATTGCACTGTGCCGCATTAAAGAATCTAACGCAGCCTACTCAGAGACGTTTCTTACCACCACATGAACATTTAAATAAGAGTATGGAAACCTATTATTCACAGAGATAACCCATTGCAAATTGACAACAGGGAATCAAAGGAATAGCACTGCTTTTTTTAGGGTGCAATCTTATGCATGTTTTGACAGAAAAAAGACCTACCACTCACAGCCTCCAGTTGATTGTACCTTTACTCAATAGCATTTTTCTTTTAAAAATATCCTGCATGGAGTTCATATTAAATTTTAGTGAATTTTTCACGGGTTCATGAACTGCAATGATATCATTGTAACTTTAAAATTATGCGACCAAAATGTGCTTTTTTGGGAAAAAATAAGGATGGCTTGTCCTGCAGAAATTCAGTTATTCTGTATTTGCCAATAGTGAAATGCTGAACTTATGTAGCTAAAATGGCACCACTCATGTGCCAGAGAAAGAAAGCAGAAGGCTTGGAGAACCCTGAAGTTTCTTGAAGTTAAAAAAAAAAAAAAAGGAGGGGGAGCAGGGAGGCTCCTGAGAACATCCCTAATGAGGATTGATCATGCTCACTGAAGATAGAATGCTGAATATCCTTTTTGGGAACATGGATTTAACGGGGTGCCTGCAAAACTGCATGGCTGGCTGGCACCCTTACAAGGAGCACTCTGCTCGGTGACATTCTATTTCAGGTGCTGTTTGTCATCCGGTTGCTGGATTAGTGTGACCAGTAGTGCTGGGCTGGGTGTCTGCCCATCTGGGTTCTGGTCCTGTCACGGCCATGAACTTCACTGACTAACTCCCAAGGTGGTTGTGAGGATAACATAGAGAGGAGAAAGATCATGTAAGTTACCTTGGGTTCCTTGCATGCTGAATTAGGTGGGATGATGAGGGTGATAATGGGGGATTGATGTGTGTCAACCATTCCCAATTTATGAAGCATCTCCATATCATTTTGTGCTTTTCCTATTCTCCTGCCATCTTTTTTTAGATCACAGAAATGTATTAGGTGGTTGTTGCAAGATGAGAACACGAGAAGCCCTCACAGACAGCTCAGTGCTGTTCTTCCATCTGTGTCAAGAGACAAGCGCTGGTGGATCCAACTGCCACTTTGTCATCCCTTCATTATTGCCCTTTCTAGTTGGCCCCATTTTATCAGGGAAAGACATAAATGCAATAATAAACAAGTCAATAAACATTTGTGGTCAGTATCTATAGGTTTCAGTGGCTGCCTGAAGTTGTCAGCTGATTTTACTGCTCAGTGGAGAAGCACCAGGGATTAAAGTTGCCAACGGGGTCCAGCTATGGCCAACTCATGATCAGGCCCAGTGGGATCCTCAGTTCTCCTGCCAGTGTTGAGGGGTCACCACAGGAGCTGCAGGAGAGTTGGCCTGACAGGCGCTGGAAGCAGCAACTTGCATCAACAGTCATCCACTTCCTTGCCTGTGCTGGGAAATTGGGCTTGCCCTCCAGCAATCCAAGTCTTCTGGCATCAGCAGGAGCACAGTGCGGGGAGACCAAACTGGGATGCAGAAGCTGCTGCTTGGCTGGGGCCAAGGGCTGGGAAAGAAGGGGCAGAGAGAACTGCCCCCCCTCCACTCACCGAGATGAAGCAGAGGGAGGCAGGCACATCTTGGGGTCACCACTGCGCATGGCTATGACAGGGAAAAGCATCCTCAAGTCCCCCCCCCCCCCCCACGCACACCTGCTGCAGTTCCTGGAAGTGCTGCATCAAGGGAAGGCAGCATGTTTGGGTGGGACAAACAGACTGAGGGATGATCAAGGCTGTGAGCAGGGTGCAGAGGCGTGTCCCACTGGGTCTCTCTGGAAGGGGCCCACTGAACATGCTGCCCACCCACAGCTGCAATTGCCCCATCTTTGTGCCTGCTGCAAGGGCAGGATGGGGTGCATTTGTCTGGGTCTCCTCAGGAGTGAATGCACCACTCCCACCCACAGTTCTTCACCCTCAGTTTGCTGGGCACCTGTGGGCACAAAGCAGGGAGGCACGGGGGCAAGCCAGTGTCTGTCATGCACCCATCTCTGAGTTTTGAGAGGGACTTTGAAAGGTGGTGCAGGGCAAGAGGTGGCACTGCGACTTCCATGCACCTTCATCCCTGCAGCTTTTGCCCATTACCCCCAGAAAACGGGGCAGAAGGTACCGAGGGGCCTTGCATATCCTCAGCCCCTGCTGCTGCAGCAACCAAGCAGTTGTTCCTGGGTGCTGCTGTTGCTGCATCCAAAAAGTAGGCATACTCAGGTGGACCCTTGCCTTTCACCTTCCTTTCCTTGCTTCAAGGGGTGCAAGACGGTCATACTCCCCCATCCCTCTCTTTACAAAGGTCATCCAAGAAGGCAAGCAGGCCAGCTTGCTTTCCTAAACCAAGCCCGACATGTGACTGAACTGGATCTCGACCATCTGTTTCGTTTGAGAGTGCTTGGAGTTGACTGGCAAACACCTGTTCATGCACCTTGCCCAGGAAAGGAACATTGGCCACTGTCCTCCAGTTGTTATCCAGGTTAAGGTTGGGAGGTTTTGGCGGTGGGGTGGGGTGGGGTGGGGGGATGAGCAGTGACCTAATCATTATCTTCCTTAAAGAGGCTGATGCTACTCTCTCTCTCAAGGACCTCCTGGACCCAGCTTGATCAGCCTTCCTGCACAAACGTGTCGAAGCAGCCCGCCAGTTGTCTCCTAGTCCCAGAACGTAGCTGGGTACGAACCATTCAGGAATAGCCCCACTGGATAACTCTGAGGAGATGCAATGGTGCTGGAAAACAGCTCCCTCTTTGCCATTATTGCCACCATGGGAGAGATCTGATATCAGATCTGTGTTTACTCAGACTTGCATGAGTTTTCCACCACCTGGTTCTGGCCATCTTGGCTCTTCATAGCCCTCAGCACAGGGGTAGGCAAAGGAACTGGCTGGGATCAGCTCAAAGGAAGTAATTATGGCACCAAGTCATTTCTGCACTGCACGGTGAGACCTGGAATGCAACAAGAGCACCAGCCGTGCCAGTGAAAAATCCCACAAATCCACTCTTTGCTTTTCCTTTGTGACGTTTCCTTTTTAATTTCTGGCCTTGCTAACCTGCCCAGCTGCTATCTGGCCCCAGTAATTCCTTGTGGCCTTGCAACCTGGACAACCCTTAAAAGAGGCAACTTATTCTCTTGGCTGGATATGGCAATTCATGAGGCCCACTGATGATAGATATGTCACATCTCGATGGACGACCTCCCACCAAAATAGTTATCTCCCACAATTTATACCGACACATGTTTGTATAAATAAAGCTTCAAGGTGAAATGCTGCCGAGAACAACATGATAACCAGCAATTGTGTGGGAGACTCAAAAAGTTAGACAGCTCTGGATTAATATTTACTCATTTTTATTGTAATGCTGGATTGGAAATGGAAAACAACACCAGCAGAGGGACTCTTTGAATACTCAGTGGAGTTTTGCATTCAATGGGTAATTCTATTCCAGAAGCTTTTTTGAATGCTTTACTAGTAATAGAAACCAAGTGGGAGAAACCTATTCCATATTTTAGTGATGACATTTTCACAGTAAATATATACACACACATTTTTTAAAAAGCAAGGGAATTCTGCAAAATACCATGAAGTCTTTAAGCACTGAATCACAGCCATATACTTTGATTGTTTAATGTTTACATGCGTACGTGTATGTGTGTTTCGAACACAGATAAATAGGTGGATATACCAATATGCATGCATACACATTTATATACATGTAAACATTAAAGATTTCAGAGCATTTTGCTGTGATTCAGTACCCAAGGACTGTCTGGTGTTTCACAGAATTCCCCAGAGATCTATAAATGCTTCTGTGCTAGAGGTACCCATTCTAGCTTGAGTCACTTATACCAGTTTATCAAACTAACGAGCCATTGAGTGATGCTATTTCCAAGTTCAAGCTCCACCAGGGAAAGAATGTGAAAAACAAAACTGAAATTTTAGACAGACCTGAATTCCTAAGGGCCAAGACAGCTAGAATTTATTAACTCGTGCACGCCAAAGCTCACCAAGAATAATGTTCTCTGAGCTTTTTCCTCCACAAATCTTACCATCTTTCATAAAATCCAGGGACGTGGGTCGGCTACATCATTCTGGATTTGGCAAGGTGTCGTGATTTAGCTTTCCGCTAAACAGCCTTTGTGAGCATTGCTCCTCTGATACAAATGCTGGAGAAAGCTGGGGAGGAAAGGGGAATTGTATCATTTACTTGCTTATATTACTAAGGGCTTGTTCACACTTATGAACTAATCACTCACTAGCTGTGTCAGGCGATGATGTGTGTGAACGAGCAATCAGAAGTAAATCACTATAGATCAAACTTTCCTATAACTCGACCTCAACTCATACAGAAGCTTCTCTGCCATTTTGGCTAATGCAGAGGAAGGGGTAAAAAACAGAGTCCACTCCATGGACTCTGCTGAGAGGTCAGCACCTACATCCTCTGAACTGTTACCATTCAAGCTGATTGCTACAAGGACTTGGCAACCTAAGAACCCAATTTGCTTGCTTCCTCTTACTTCCTCATTATCCTTTCCTTTTGTGTCATGTCCCTTGGATTGAAAGGATGGTCTTTTTCCATACTGACCTGGAGTAAGCCCTCTAGGGGCCTCTTTGGCCAATGTTAATGATGATGGTGTCTTTCAACAGAGCTAGTCAATGCATTCACTGTTGGCAATCAAAGGTGTGTGGAGATTATGTTGTACAGCATACAATTTATTTAATTAACTTAAACTTCTGTGTGCCACCATTATTGCATTAGTTTAAAAGAGGGTTTGTTACATATATGGCCAATACAACAGCACACAAAAATGAAGCTGAAGAAAATATTAAAATGGATGCACAATCATTTTAGTGGTGTTCTTGGTGCTTTCTTATCAACTTGGATTGCATTGGTATGCTGAGAGCACCAGGTTCCTAGATACTATTTTACTATCCCCAAATTTGCACTTTGAAAGGCAATGCTTTACCGTATTTCTGAAAACAAGGAAATGCAACCCTTTTTCTGATCTGTTGCTGTTTCCATTGTGGCATCCTTATTGATACACTAATTTATAGCTTATTTTTCCTCCAGGAACTTTCAGGAAGTACATAGGGTTCCTCGCCATGGGTTATCACACTCATGGTGTGTTGTTGGGTTTGTGGTTAACACATGGTTTGTGAGCACAGCTGGGCATACACAACTCGATAATCCATGTCTCAACAACAACCCACAGTTCAATGACAACCCAACCTCAACCCGTACTCAATATGTGTGTTGTCTGAACCCAGTCAAGGGTCCATGGTAATTAATTAAACTTCAGGGTCAAGGGGAAACTAGAACTTAGATTAAACTTAACTTTAGATGTTAGAACTTGTCCAACACCAAACTTGGAATAGAAAATTTCTGGATCATGACCCTGCTCTGGCTTGCAGAGTTTCAGCAGCCAGCCTGTGTAGGTCTTTGGGTGCTTCCCTGGGAGAGGGCTTGCTAATGGAGCCCCATGCGTTAAGGCAACCCCAACTCTTATTTCCAATCAGAAATAGCTGAGATTACCCTGGGTACTGCTCTCTGAGTTGAAGAGATGTGAGTGGCAGGGAACATGCATTGAGCAGATAGATAGTCTTCCAAGTGCTGGCCAAGAGGCACTGTATGGTCTCTTCTGCCTCCGTGTGTCACCAGAAGCCAGGGATCTGGCCAACAAAGAGCAGCTGCTTTTCTGAGTGCCTGCTCAGTGCCAGTCCCTACTTCTAGACAGGCTGTAATATTAGTGATGCAAAAACCAAAGAACACACCAGTTTCGTTGTTATCTAAACCAAAAAACATATATGTGTACATCTGTGAATTTAATGCCATCCCAAAACCCCACCTGCTTTTTTGCAACTCTCATTTCCTTGCAAAATAAGTAGACATCCAACTAAACATAAATAGTACTGTATGTTCTTACCTGGGAGGAAGCACAAAGGAACCTGGTAAAGTTTTCCTTTAGAAATGCACAGAAATGCATTTATGATCCATCTAGTCACTGCTTAGTGTAGTCCAGTTTGTAAGATCAGCCGTCACTGAGGAGCAATGGAAAGCAGCATATCAACTGCTAATACTCTGGTTTAGCCTACCAAACTGTACAGACAAATCATTATAGTCATGCATGCAACGTGACAATCAAATGCGTATGTTTTGAACTAGTGCAACTCCCATCAGCCTGAGCCTGTACAGCCATCAGAGGTAATGGGTGTCATAGACCAAAATATCTGGAAGGCTCCAGATTAGGGAAGGTTAGTGTACACCCAACATGTGTAGAATTATTATTATTACCATTATTATTATTTCATTTCTATACTGCTCCACAGCTGAAGCTCTCTGGGCAGTTTATAATGATTCCTCTGATGGAAAATGCTAATTTATCCAGGGTGTAATCCATGGATAAATTCCATTTTGTAATTGGAAGCACATACAGACTTCCCCATGGAAAAAATAAGAAAACTTTAAAATGTGCATTGCATAACATCTGCTGCAGGCTCAAGGTTATCAAAATCTTGGACATGAAAGAGGAAAAAAAAGGGAGAAGCAGCATCAAGAAAGCATGGGGGAAACAAAGAGAGACCCACAAAATTGAAAAAGGAGTGTTATAAAATAATAAAAGGCCTTTATTATTTATAATAGATAATAATAAAAGGCCTTTATTATTCACTGTACCTTTATAACATGCTGCCACATATTTTCCAATGGACTGTTTATCTTACTGGGCTTTGTAAAGAGCAAAATGTTAGTAGATGATTTAGAAATAGTGACAGAATTTAAGGGTACAATGTCTGGCTAATGGTCTCAGGTGGAGAAAACTAACCCAGGCTTTATCCAAGAGTGGTGTAGAAGAATATGGGAGATGTCTTATGTGGTCAAACTGCAACTGTGGTTAGAGGCAGGGCTTAGCTGAGATCATATTGCTCCAACCACAGAGTGACCCAGATGGAATGGCTTTGTCTAACTTAAGACGAATACACTGAGGGCAGTGATTGGATTCCTGATTGTCACAGGGCCAACCAATCCGTGCTCCATGAACAGTATGTTTGTCTGCCAACTGGAGTGTTCCCCGTCAGTTCTGTTTGGGGGAGAAAACTGTATATCCATCTGTAATGCAGAAAAATGCATTTCATTGCAGCTTCACTGCTAAAAGTAATGTCTTCAAAATTATTCCTCCATTACACCGATGGACATGTTTTTGCTTTCTGCCCTTGTGAAGCAGAGTTATGAGTTCTTCTGGTGCAACCTTTTCACTGAGTTTGGCAACCTGCTGGTCTCTACAAGCAATGACATGGAATGGCAGAGTTCTTGGGTGGTAAAATGGATGGCACCACTTCAAACTACAATAAGACTAGCTCAATTTTAAATGAATTTTCCCCCTGCAGATAAGAAACTAAGGCAGCAAAAGAAAGGATTACAAAGTGCTACCTTAAGATGCACATTTTGGTTTTACAGGAGAGTTTAGGTTTTGCTCTGGGGTTTTTTTTGGGGGGGGGGTTGTTCTGTTCTTTGAATAGGGAGCATGCTAAAGAGATACCCCAAACCTGAACTGGTGCAGTCCTCTAAGAGCCTGGGATCTGTCAGTCTCCTTATGATGTGTGGTAGATTGGAGTAGTGCTATCAAATCAAGATCCTGCTCATTCAAGAGCTTGGTGAGGCACTTTGTGTTGGATAATGCAGCAGGGCCCACACTAGCCCTGGACCAGGAAGCCCTAATGTCCCTGGCACAGGACTTCCTGCTTGGGGAACTTGGCAGGCTGACAATTCCTTATTCCTGATGTTATGTGCACTTGCAGGGGCTGGATGCACAATATTTTCCCCCTCCCCACAATATTTTTTTTAATATATGTCAGGGCTGACACTGCTGGATCAGAGCATTTTCCCCCTTCCCCTCCATCACTGTGAATGCACGCAGCAAGTTGCGGTGAGTAGGACAATGAATGCCATCTAGGCTCAGCTATAATGTATCTCCTCCTCTTCCTTATCTCGATATCCCACCTATTCCCAGTGAACGGGATTCTCAGCGGCTTCTCCACCCCACCTATCCCAAGTAGGATGTCCTCCAGGTGTGTGGAACCAGCATTCCCACCCACCCTTGACAGCAAGACTGGCTGGGGTGGCAGTCCTACCCATTTGATGTCTACCAGGTTGGGCAAGCCTGCAGAAGCCATTGCTTGGTCTAGGTTGTCTCTTAGCGGCCTGAGCTAGCCACTCACGCCTCTCTACCAGATTCCTACCACATAACGTACACGTGGAGTGTGTGTTCTTGCCCATTAGAGGGTGCTGTTCGGTTGCAGATGCCATTTTCTTGTATTTGCACAGAACCGCTGCTACAATCGAACAGTTCTTTGAAATCTGCTCTCAGAGTCTTTTTTTAAAAGGCTCATTAGTGTGAAATTCCATTCCAAAGAGCCTAGCCTAGCTCTGAAAACTTCAATACCAGAATAAATTCCAGCTCAGCTGTATTAAGCAAAACACCTAACAAGTTTAAATTCCAGAGCTCCCTGGTGTCTCTAGACCACTTGTCGTCTCTGCCTGCCAATATAAAGGTAACTTCAGAGCAATGCAACTCTTGTCCCCCTGGGGCGGCATGAAAATGAGGTGTACCTCTCGAGAGGCCTATTCCTGTGAACTCTCTAAAAGAATTCAAACACGGAAATAAGAATATATTATTGATACGAATGCTGAGCAGGTTTTGTTTTTTCCAAAGCACTGAACAAAGATTAACGAATGGTTTTTTCCCCTCTGCACATTAGGTCGTTGCGGGAGAAATGTGCATTCTTATCTCTCAAGCACAGTAAATGGAGGGTGTTTGTGTTACAGGTCAGACCAAAATACACTATAGCAAGGGGAAATCTGTTGTATCTCCTGCACAACAAGCCTCGTGGAGGGCATGTGACATTTTTGACAAGAACTGCACATTTTGGGAGCTGACCAGTGGCAGGCCCAGAGATCTTGCACCAAAGAGATGCTGCAGTAGGGATCGTTCATCCCGTCTACCGCACAAATATGCCCTTTTGCCATGCAAATTCGGCTTGTCTGTTGAGTTCTGGAAATAAGCGTGCCAGGTCACTTACACAGGTCACTGTATAAGTGACAGAAACAGGTCACTGTTTTCCCCCCTTAGTTTTATGACTGCATCCTCTGATTTCTAGAAACTTACGAGAGTGTTTAGCTATGGTCTGGCCGTTAGATAGACCTTAGGAAGCTATTTTCAGATGTTTTGAAAGGGCAGCAAGGTAGGATTATGCTATTTTCAACCCAAATATGGGAACTTTTTGTTTTTTAATCATAAAGCAACATGCATGCACTTGCATCACATGGTGAGGGACAGAAATAGATAGGAGAGATTTTGTTTCAGATTCTCATTTCAGGCTTCAGACAAAGTACTGTGATCCAATCACTAACTCTCAAAATAACCTACTTTACAGGACTCTTGAGAAGATCAAAGAAAACACAAGGTGCAGCACCTGAGTTCCTTAAGAAAAAGGCCTTAGATGATGATGATGACGACAACGATGACGTTTAAATGCAATATTTTCCCCTCTTGTAAGGAACTGAAGACAGTTTGCCTGTTCTTCCTTCTCTGCATCTAGAGTGCACCAATTTATTTATTGATTTATTTTACTTTTTATACCACCCAATAGCTAAGGCTATCTGAGCAGTCAACAAAAGTTAACATCAAACAGACTTTAAACACACATACACACACACTCATTTAAAAGAATAAAACTAATAGTAATTTCTATGATTCAGCATAAAAGCATAGCAGCAGTGTAGAATAACACACACACACACACACACACACATATATATATATATATATATATATATAGAGAGAGAGAGAGAGAGAGAGAGAGAGAATAGGTAAAATTTTAATTATTAAAATACAAGGCAAATAAGAGTCTTCACCTGGCACAAAAAGAATACAGAGAAGGCACCAGGTGCACCTCTTTGGGAAGCTCATTCCACAACTGGTGTGCCACTACCAAAAAGTCCCTGCCCCTGGTAGCCACCTATCTCACTTCCTTTCGAAGGGGATTCTAGAGAAGGATTCCCTAAAGATGATCTCAGGGTCTTGGTAGGTGTGAGGAGGCAATCCTTAGATAACTTGGCCCCAAACCACTGACGGCTTTGAATGTTAGTACTAGCACTATGAATCAGGCCCTGCCGTCAACTAGTAACCAGTGCAGCTGGAAGAGGACCAGTATAATGTGTTTTTGTGAGCCAGCACCCAGGAACAGTCTTGCTGCCCTTCTTTGGATCAATTGAAGTTTCTGGACTGTTTTCAAAGGCAGCACCACCTACAGCTCAAGATAGTGCAGGAAGCCTTACATGTAAACACCAGAAACTCAGCCTGGATGACACGCTCAAATTCGCCCACCAGGTGCTTAAGGAAGCCATATTTACAGCTTCAGATGCCACACATCTGATCTATTTCACCTCAAATCTAGCTCAAAAATATCACAAGATACTCATTTGTTAGTGCAACATTGGCTGAACCCTGTAACTCTCAGCCCCAATTAACAGGAATCCTTAAGTATGGGTAACTGATCTGTTTTTGGCATGAAGTCACACTCTACTTACAGTTGTTATGGAATAATCAAATCGAGCTGTGACAACCCAGATTCAAGCTAGATGCCAGGAAATGCTTCTTCAGTGTCAGAGCAATACGACAATGGAACCAGTTGCCTAGAGAGGTCGTGGGCTCTCCCACGATAGAGACATTCAAAAAGAAACTGGACGGCCATCTGAGTGGGATGGTGTAAATGGGGGTCCTGCAACAGCAGGGGGCTGGACTTGATGGTCTTCATGGCCGCTTCCAACTCTACTATTCTATGAGCATATGGGTCTTAGCTCTGCCTTGTCATTTTCTGGCTCCCCTTGCCCACGCACCAAGATTGTAAGTTTCTCATGTCAGGGGCTCATCTTTTGCTTGTGTCACTCAGGAAAGAGTCAGACAGCTGCATGCAGTAGACAAGATCTGGGTCCAAAGGAATGAAATTGGGATCCTACCAGCCAGATTAGTATATTTGGAGAACGTGCCCTAGACTTACTAGGTACACACCAGTGATGATATGTATACTGCAGGGAATATCTGTTGAAGGCTACAGAGATTACACAGAGTAAATATGTTATGCGAATGCAAAAAAGGCAATAGTCAGAACTTAAGTATCCAAGTAGCAGTTCAACATGACATGAGTTTTCATCTGCTCATAAGCTACAGGGATTCAGGCTACAGTTGATAAGCTTATCTTGAAGTAAAACAGAAGTTAGGCTGCTGAAATTCTTACCATTTTGCTGCCATTATACAGCTGAGAGTCAAGAACTGTCAAATTACATGAGCAATAGCAATCCATATTCAAAAGGGAGAACTGTTGACAATTGCCTTTCCTCCCTTCTTTTGCTTCCATCCGTGCATGCTACAAAGCAAAGGGCTAAGCAAAACTGAGGCTGGATATTGAGCGAGTTTACTGCACAACACTCACCCTGTGAAAAAGCTAATGCTGGGTGGATTGTTCTTGGAGTGACTCCTGGTGTACCTGGCAGATGAAGGGGCTTCTCATGGGTTTCCCCCTCCTCCTTCCTCTTGGTGCCTCACCCGGAATCCCTGGGATTTCAAGGGCATATTCTGGCTTCTACTGGAAAGAGTCAGGCTCTGAAGGGTCTTATATTTGAGGAGTGGGTCTGATCCTGACGGCAGTGATGGCTCCACTGGGATGCTTGGGCATCACTGACACTGGTGGTCATTGGCAGCCACCAATGTCACTGTTGCCGGTGGTCCCCTGGGCAAGCTCAGCAAGAGTGTCAAGGAGTTTTTGCTGCACTTGCTGAGCAGATCAGTCACCCCTCCCTGTACCCACATGGGGGCCAACTGGCCACGTTCAGAGGATATCATGGACACAACCACCCCTAGAACAAGGGTTGGCAGGTTATCCACAATGGGTTGTTGTGTTGTGTGACGCAGTCATTGCTACCGTCCACATAAGACTCCCTAATGCAATATAGGCTGTTGGAAAAGGAGCAAACAGACAAATAGAAGATCACAATGAGTAGAAAAGTAATGAGAGTGATAATTTTTCCCTTGGATTGCACCGAGAATAAAAGATGGCTTCAGTGCTGACATTGGTGCAGTTACAGATGATGAGGCAGAGGACAATGTTGACTTGATTTTCTTCCCCTTGCCCTCTTTCATCTTCTTCTCTCTGTCTTTTAAAAAACAATCACATTATATCTTCTCATAAGATATGAGGAAGATTGTTATCTGGTATAATGAAAACCCACATGACAGGCCGATAAAACTTAGCAGCTGTTTATAAAGTCTTGTAAAGGCACTCTCAGAGGTATACAGATAAGGAAATCACATAACTGAAATGGCTAAAAACAGCATGAGATACTCACAGAGCAGGAAACAAGGGATAATGACTGGAGGGTGCATTGAAATCCTGCACAGGCCAGAAGGATACGTGCAAAGACACAAGGAGCAGTTAGGTCACCAACCCGATAGAAGTACAAGCCCTCTGACCCCCTGGCCTGTAGAAGATTTAGCAACTTTTCTCTTCCTCCAATGTAGACAGTGTTGGAGGAAGAAAAAAGAAGGGGATTTGCTAGCCCAGAGACAAGGTACGTACCCCTGTTTCCAGCTACAATTTGCTCCTGGTGGAATTGTGAGCCAGGGCTTGCAGGTGAGCAGCTCAGGTAGGTTTCTATTACCAGGGATGTTGATGCCACCTGCCCCCATCCCAAATTCCCTGCTCCCTTAGCTCTTAGCTGCAATTCTCATAGCAGCTGCAGAAGGGGAGCTTTACCAATATACCGATCCTCGTCGTAATGCAAAGTATTTTGGAGTGATCTTGAATAGGTAAGTAAGATCACTTCAGGAAGGACTTGCTCCGGCTGGACGTACAAACTGCTAGAACTGGTTTATCAATCAAGTTCAATGAAGTGGCAGATTATTTGGACCAGCTATGGGGACTGTCATGATGAGCAGCTTCACTTAAAAAAAATGCTGCAGTACCAGCATTTAACTCCTGCTCCAGCTCCCTCCCTCTGCGGCCAGCCTCATTTATGTTTTCAATGAGGAAAGCAGTGAAACCAGGTAATTTTAGATACTGACTTAATAGTTGAATGGGTGGTGTATCACTATGTGTATTACTGCAGCTGTGAAGCAGCGGGTCCATAGCTAATGTGGTAGATCCCATGGTTTGCATGTCGAAGGTCCCACGTTTGATCCCTGGCATATTTGCTGTTACTTAACCGGAATGGCCAGTTTAATCCGCCTGCTTCTGAACGTGTATTTCTACTTGACAATCCACTGTTGCTATGAGCTTTGCAAAGTGTCATCAAGCCCACCCTAAATCATAATAAACTCCACATCCATTGTGCGCCAGTGTTCTAAGCCTGTGTCAATGCACTATTTCACTAATTAAAAGGGTCACCAGTTCACGTCCTGATGGGATCCTGGTGCTTCCCCCCCACTCTCATTACAGGAGGAATAAGATAGAAGAGAGAAAAAAATGAAAGACAAATCCACATTTTTTAATAATTATGCTAAATTGGAATATAAGAATTAGACCTCTCACAACAGAAATAAAGCTTTTGATTAAATGTGGGGACTGGAATTTGCAAGTTTTCTTCATGGTGATTCAACACTAATTAGGGGCTGATGATCAGATCCTAAACAGCTACTTGCACATGATTCTTCTCTGTCATCACTTTTGTAAGTTAACATAGAAACATAGAAACAGAGCGAGTCAGAAGGGGCCTCCCGGGCCATCTAGTCTGACCTCTGGCACCAGCCGGCTCTGCTCACAACATGCCCACCATGTGGACGTCCAGCCTATCCTTGAACACCCGCACCGATGGTGCCTCCACGACCTCTCATGGAAGCCCATTCCACACCCTCGGGGTCCTAAGGATGGATGAATACATTCATTCTGCTTTCTCTGAGTTTCTCATATTTCTAGTCTTAGATTGGCTTCATCTGATTTCTGTTCATTTTTTAAAGCCCATGCAAATATGTGCATGTATTTTGTGTGCATTCCTCCTAATTTTATTCAATTTTGTAGTCAATTTTACCTAATATATACACATTTTGCAAGCAATTTCTGCTATTAGAATATATTTTGTATATTTTCACTGACATATACATTTCCCCCTGCACATTTTCTCCTAATACATGCATTTTTGTATGCAATTTTTATCGGAAAACTTCACATGATTAGATCTGGTCAAGTATGAATGTGGAGGGATACTGAATTTTGGTGCACGAAGTACACATGAAATAGGTTTGCATTAAAATCCAAAATGAACAAATGTTTTCTCCATCCCAGTTTGCAAGGTTGGTAATTTCCCTGCAGCATGGAGGTATAGTAATTTTCAGTGACTGTGTGGCTTATTAAATAACCCTGAGGGTAAATTCTCATGCTCACTTTTGGATATCACTTTATAGCAGGCTTCCATGTGAAGTCTGTGGACAGTTTCTACATATGGCTTCTCAGTCCTGTGCACTGAGCAAAGCAGAAGAACTAGGCTGGCTGGCCATATACAAAACCAAGTGAATGCGGAAAGTTTTCATGCTCTTTTGTTCCCTGCTGCACATCTGAACAGCCATTCAAATTGTGCTGGAAAAAGCTCTCAACAGATTTTCTGTAGGTGTATAGATTTCCCCTTTATCTAACCCATACTTCTCTTCCTTTGAATCCCACCTTCCAACAGCCTCTGCTTTTGTTTTCCTAGTAGGGATCCCCTCACATAAGAACATAACCAAGCTGGACAGAATAAGAACAAAGATTTAGTCTATATTCTGTTCTTGTAGTAGTTGGCCAAATACCTATGGGAAGACCACAACAGGGCAGCTCCAACACACCTCCTGCCTCTGATCCTGAAGCTTATAGATACCAGTCATGATAAATAGGCACCAGTAGCCTTATCCTCCCAGAATTCTCCTGGCTAGTGTGGAGGGGAGGTTAAGAGTGCAGAACTGGGGACCTGGGATATCCAGGTTCTAGTCCCCACTCAACCATAGAGCTCTCTGGGTGACTTTGGTCCAGTCACAGACACTCAGACTAACTGACCTCACAAGGTTGTTGTTGTGAGGATGACACGAAGAGAAGAACCTTGTAAGCTGCATTGGATTCCTCTCAGGAAGGAAAAGGGTGGATATAAATGTAAAATAGTAATAATAATATCACCATCTAAGTTGGTGGCCATCATCATACCTTGTGGGACATAAAGCAAATTACATAGCTTACCTAAGCATGTGTGAATCTTTCGTCTGTCCTGAATCTTGCTCCATTTGCTTCCTTGGATGACCCTGGACTGCCCTGGTGTGGTGCTGTGGACAAAATACTTGCATGCACTTCCAGGGAAGGTCCACAGCTCAGTGGTGTGCTATGCAGTTGTGCAAGGGTCCAAATCCTAGGATCTCCAGGTGAGGCTGGAAAACACTCTTCTCTGGAAGCCCAGAGAGCTGTTTCCAGGCAGCATTTCCAGGCTGGCTGGAAACTGGTTTCTCTCTCAGCCTGCTGGACAAATTCAGTTTTTCAGAAGCTCTTGCAAAAGGCACATTCCTGGACTGGCAAGAACAAAGGCAAAAGGGTGGCCCTAAACATGCAAATATTTTTGCTTAGCCTCTTTATCCATAATTACTCCATAATTATTTACCTCAATATTTATGTCTTAGGATAGGTATTGCAAGCTTTCAGAATGAGGAAAAACTGTGCAAAACCTGGGAAACCACAAAAAGGTCAATGGTGGGGAGAAAGGATGTGGGTTTTTGGAATTCCCAGAGGGCCAGATTCGGACCCCAGGCAGGTCATATTTGACCCATGTTAAGTACACCTGGTGAAGACTTGCTAAATAGGTGGACAACGTTGTGACTTGATACGAGTATAAACAACTGTTTCTGTTTCTCCAGGTTGCAAGATTTTAAATATCACCAGGACCAATATAATACCAATATAATACTTTTGACCTTATTAGTACAAGTATTATCTTATGATAAACAGAATAAGTATTGGTGTTTGCATGTAACTTTTTGTCCAGAAGAGGGATGCTGTCCCTTAACAGCGCTTGTGTTTGTGAGGATGCATTGCCAGAGATCGATTGAGAGAGTGAGAGAGAGACTTTGCATGATCAAAGAGCCTTTCCAGCATCTTTCCATGATGCTTTAGCTCGGAAGCAGGCTGGACCGGAGTGATGCTCTGCTAATTACAATGGCATTTTTTAAAAAGGAGGAAACCAGTATTAAAACTACTCTAGCAAGTGTTCATTGGGAGTTTCAATGCAGTTAATGGATTTAAATGTTCAACATCTGTGGGATGGAGTCCTGCAGGCAGCCTTAGTTTGAAAGGAGCTGCATGAACCCTTTCCCTGCATGCCTTGGCTTGGACTTCTTCAGCCAGTTGGAGTCAGATGGGGAGCTGACAAGGACATCCTTCTTAGCTGCTACCATCTGGTTGCTGTTCTCCTCTTCCCTGATCTCCCACAGTTTCTTAATAGGAGTCAGAATTAATGTGCAGCCATGGCAGAAGCCCACCAAGGTTTGGGCGCTCCCATCCTTGGCTATTTTGACAGGGAGTTGCCTGCCAGAAGTTGTGGCACAATTGCAGCAGGGTGGAAACCATTCACTGAGACCAGAGTTTGGAGCTGGTTCGTGTATAATTACTAAAAATATCAAACATTAAATTCCACTTGGGCGGAGTTCATACCGGGTCTTTTACCTATGTCAAATGTGAATTGTTACTGCCATATGTTGTACTGCACTGCAAGGCAGACAAACCTGTTGCTCTCTAAATATTGTTGGATTCCAAATCTCATTGTTCCCATTCAGCACAGCCAGTCATCTGGAATGATGCGGATTGTAGTCCAATAGCATTTGGAGGAAAACAACTGCCCCACCCTTGCTTTAAAAGCTGGCAATACTATTTCTGTTCTTAGAACATGGGAGAAGTATTGCATGAGGAAATGAACAATTTGTGTG
This sequence comes from Varanus komodoensis, assembly GCF_004798865.1. Lineage (NCBI taxonomy): Eukaryota > Metazoa > Chordata > Lepidosauria > Squamata > Varanidae > Varanus > Varanus komodoensis. The sequence continues at coordinate 15,700,441 of NW_025336481.1, read as the reverse complement.
ATGTATGGCAGTTTCCAGGAGCACAATTTTGCTTGAAAACAAGGTGCATGCTCCCTGCACAACTCACTCTTGTGCTTTTTGGATGCTGCTATGCCACCAAATTCTGAAGGCAGCAGAGGATGGAAAAACTGTCCGGGGAGGCTTGGAGCACTGCTGCTAAATGTTTTTAGGAGCAGGGAAAGCTGCTACCTGCCAGCTTAATGTCCCGAGTTCTGCACTGGCCACCTCTGGGAGCACAATTCTGCTTGTGAAGGATGCAGACCCTCACCTCCCCATGCACCTTGCAAAATTGTAGTGGTCTTGGCCACCACTGCTGCAGCACATCCAGCAGCAGTTTCAGTGGTGGGGTTAATTTCGTGGCAGTGAGAACGGGGAACCCCCCCTCATGAATTCCGCGGTAGGGAGCAAGACGGCTCGCCAACTTGTAAAGTTGTCCTCTCTTAGAATAAAGGCAATCTCAATTAATACCTGCAAGGTTTGCAATGGGCAGTTGAAAAGAAATAAGTTATTTCTTAAATTAATAAAATACGAGACACTATCCAATGGGGTGCTTGCAGTACTGATTATTTTTTTCTGTGCTGCTGGTTCTGTTACGCAAGCACTGGGTCTAGTCAACTGCATTGTGCAAGTGGGGCCCACTGCTTATGCATCAGAGATTTAGCACTTCCTAGTGAAAGCCCTGAAACAAGCTGAAATGCTTCTTTCTCAAAGGCGGCAGGTTGCTGAGCTTTGCTGATCTTCCTCTTTCCAGGAATGTCTGTTTCTGCTTGTTTTGGGTTACCCCACAAGTGCTAAATCACTGCTATGCAGGCAGGGGGGATACCTCCACAATGCAGTGGGTAGATTTTCTTCCCCACAGAAGGAAATCAGTGGGGTTGGAAGCATCTTGTTGGATTTTGTCTGTGGGGAAGTAGATCCAAAGAATCACACAAGGAAACTGTTGCCAGGTTTGTCAAAATAGCAGGTATTCAGATTGGTTTAAATCTGCCATTTAAAGGTGGGTGGGAAGAAACAACACTGCTGTGATTGTTGGTCAAAATGAAGCTAGCTTTTTGAATCCTAAGATGCTTTAAATGAAACGAGTTTTAAAGAAACAAAAATCTATACAGAAATAATTAAGCTTTTGCCGGCAAACAGCGTCATCCTTACATCATATGTACATATAGCACCTACTGTCAGAAATCTCCTCATCATCTGAATGATCTTTTGAAGTTTATTAGGCAACAAAACACATCTATAATAGATAAATCATACATCATATGGGATATTTATAATACAGATCACTGACACCTATCAACCCAGATTAAATCAGATCATGCATATTTTGCCACATCTGCAGTTCGTCAATCCCTGCATTCCGGTTAATCACTGAAGCAGCCACATTTTAATAGAAAAAAGAAAACAGCTACAAACTATGCTTGGAAATGTGAAGGGAGAGAAAGGGTGTTCCAGTATATTTGCTTGGAAAACAAAGCAAAGGTCAACACATTAAACTAAACTGTGGCATACTTAGATTCATGCATCTCTATAAGAAGCAATGCATTTTTCTACCACAGTGCATGAAAATTTTAAATAAAAAACTAAATAAGAGAATATAAAAAGCTGTGGAGCAGAGGTGGTGGAATGTAGCAATACAGCAGTACTAGGAGAGGGGAAATGTTAATTTTCCCATCATATTGTGGGATGAGGCTTAGTGGCAGAACACATGCAAAAGATCCCAGGCTCAATCGGTCAAACCTCAAGGCAGGGCTGGAAAAAATCCTGCCTGAAACCTTGGCAGCTTCTGCCACTTGGTGCTGGGCTAGATGGACCCTCGGTTGGGCACAGGAGAAGGCAGCTTCCTATAGTCCTAAACTTCAGCCTTGTGGGGTTTCTTAAGGTAAATCCTATGCATGTTTAGATAAAATACCCCCTTGTCTGATGCCTTTGCCTATAGGAAACCTTTCACCTTCTCCATATTCTGGCCTAACAGAAGCTTCTTGTCCATGATTCGGGTTATGCATCACGATGTGCAAATGCTGAGGCACACCCATTTTTTCGGGAGCACCCAGAGCTGCTCTGATCCAAGTCACAGCCATCGCGGCAGCCTATAAGGCACAGACTGATTTTCTTCTGAAATGCTTTGGCGCACCTCTGCAGCCAGCCTGTATCTGTCATACAATCTCAAGACAGTTGTACCACATTAGCCTCAATGGAGCTAACCCATGGGGACGTCTGCATGGGATGGGGATGTACTTATTTGTTTCTGGGTGGAGGTAAGCAGGGTGAGTTGGTCCTGCTGGCTTGGGGGTTGGGAGGAGAGAAGGAAACAGCAGCACCATTTCTACTTTTTCATGATTTTTGTGTGTGAGAGCGAGATGAGCTCTCATGATTGAGCCTGATGTGCCTGATACTGTCTAATCTCAGAAGCTGAGTAGGGTCATGCTTGGTTAGTAATTGGATGAAAGACTTGAATCCTGCGTTGAGCAGGGAGTTGGACCTGATGACCATGTGATTCTATTATTCTATTAAGAGAAACAAACACAAAAGAAAGGGACCTTAAAAGGGCATTTCCTTGCAAATAACCTTTTCCAGCTTGTCCAATTTCTCTCACACTTGCATCTGCGTATGATGCAAGCTCACGCCAGCAGCAAAATTGTATTTATTAGCCTGTGCCTAGCTGTGATAAATATGTTTTGCATAAATACTGCAACTGTGTTCTCCCGTCAAAGAAAGGGGTTTAAGTGTAGCTCTCTTTGGAGTAGCAGTCCAGATGTTTTGGACTTCAAATCTAGAAGCCCCAGCCAACAATGCCAATTGGTCAAGAATGCTGGGACTTGTCATCCCAAACAGCTGGAATGCTCTTGCCTGGGATTTCCTGGGAGATGCACAGAATATCAGGGATCCTTTGGGACATTGGAGGAAGCACAAACTACAGCTCCAAGCCATCCTATGCTGGGTTGCTGAAAAGGGGCCGGGGACCCATGTTGGATTTCAGTGATGGGCTGTCCCAGAGCCCTGGATCCCAGGTCTAAGGATGCTGGATTATCAGCATCAGGAATACTGTGAAGCCCAAATCTTTTTCTGAAAGAGGGCAGGCCATTATATTAAATTATTATTACTTTTTTCCTATCCTAAAAATAATGAATTAATGATGAGCTTAATGAAGCTCAGAAGACCTGAACTGAATCTGCCAGCCAAAGGGGTCCTTCTTTCTTCAGAGAAAGAACAGCCACATTTTTTCCAGGTGCTAAATAGCTCAATGTCTGGCTCCTTTCAGTAATTTATGGCTTACTAGCACTTTTCTTGTGGCACACTAGTACGCCTCAGATCAAAGTGTGAGAATTGCTGCTATCCGTTCATTAAGCAAGTCTGACAGACTTCCCCATCGCCCCTTCTAAGGCACAACCTGGTGCAAGGTTAGACAGGAGAAAGGCCTACAGCTCCCAGCATGCCCCAGTCAGCTATTGTCCAGGTACCTTTAATTTTTTTTTCCTTTTAAGATTACATTCACAAATGAGAAACTCATTGGCAGAAGAATGGTTGGTTATGAAATTCATATCAAATGCAATCTCAGAAGTGGTGCTGAAACAAAACCTTTAATCTGTGAAGGTTTAGGAAAGCTATTGGGAGTGTGTGGGTGCAGGTTGGGGAATAGGGTAAAAACAGGGGGAAAAGGCTGGACTGCCATACAGCTTTTAGAAAATAATTAGTGCTCTAACATAAATATATGTCACCGACTGTAGTAATGTCTACGGGAAATAAATAACAGTGGAACACAATAAAACTCCCTGTAATGTACTCGGTTGTAATATTGATGGTAGCATATGGCAACTATCTGACAGCTGTTAAACAGATGTGGCAATTAACAAACCTTATGGCCATGCTGTTAAGATTATTATGCAACACGTTCTTTAGCAAAATTAGATGACTTCCTACTTTGTGTAGCTTTACACATGTGGAGAGCTAGTCTAATGTCCCATTTAGGCAGTATTGTGAGTTAATATCTCTTATACGTCTCTCTCTCTCTCTCTGTATACATATACATATATAGAGAAGGGGGGCAGAGATGCCTCATGGAAGGTTCAGAGAAATTCAGAATTTAAACAAGAACAATATCAATTCTGCTGTGCAGCAGATACTTCAATTATAATAGCTAATGGACAAATTGGGAGATAAAAAGACTTTTCTATCATGTTGAAATTCAATGAACAGTTTTCAATTAGGCACCAAGTATAAAAAGGGAGAAAAAAGAAGATACTTTTCCTTGATGTTAACATTGCAGAGAAAGATGAGAGCAGCCCTGCATTTTCATTATACAGAAGAGATGCATATAATGATGCATATTTAAATTATAAATCAGGTCACTATCTGCCAAATGAAAGCAATATCAATTAGAGCGAAGGTGGATCAGGCTTTAAAATGCCTGATATTTAATGACAAAAGTATGATTGTTAATCTTGCCAGGCCAACAAAGAGATAATTTAAGGCAGTAACAAATCAAAGAGTAATGTCACAAAAATAAGCCCTCGTAGCATTTTTTCTGGGCAGAATTATTATAATTAATAGACTTCGAATGACTTTTTTGTGGGTTATGGGCTTTCACCAAAGCATTTATGGCAGGCATAAAATATGCAACTCGAAATAGTGGGTTTGACTAAGGTTGACTTGAGGGTCCTTAAGTATTTCCACTACAGTAATTCCTGTAAAATAATAGTTTCATTTATAGGCTTAATTTATAATGTTGAATTTATGCCAGTTCATCTGATATAAATCATGATTATGGCATGATCTATTGTATGTCACTTGAGCTAATGCAAATTAAGTATCGTTACATTTTTAGGGCAGGGGGAGGAAACCCCTCTATGTTAAAATAACACTGCCTGATCCACAAATAGCTTAGCTAGCTGCTACTTTTAATGCAAATGCAGTCTGTGCAAGCAGGATAGAGTGATGGCTGTAGCTTGGAGGCATGGCCGTAGATCTCTTATGGGCCAGATGTTTTCCAGGATAATGGAGTGAGGAACTGTGGAAAGGGTGTAAGACATCTTTCCCTGACCTGGTGCCCTCCAGACGAGTTGGACTACAATTCCCAACATGCCTCAACCAACAATGGTGTAGCCGCTCTTCTGGGTTCTCTATTGTGTGTGGACTGGTCTTACTTGTAAGTGGTGACCCGCAAACTGCCGCCGCAAACTGACCTATTGTGCATAGTGTCCAGGTAGGTGTTAAGGAAAAGTACCTTCAAACAGAAGACTGTCCTCTATAAAGAAGGACACATGGCCACCCTGCCATGATTTTTTGATTGCAATGCTGCCGCCACCGCTGGCCTTTTCCGGTCATCAGGTATAGCTGCTGAGGCCTCCCAGTGCAGGAGGGAATCAACCAAAAGGCCCTCTTCCAAGGGCCTCTTCAGACCTGGAAATGATCCTCACATCTTCCTGAAGTGCCTTTAAATAGAACAGTTGGGAGCTGAATCAGTGCCTTTGTAGATGGGAGCATATGCTTAGCAGAGAATTATTTTTGCCTGAATCCCAAATTTAGGAGCATGCTTAAAACTTAAAGAACAAAACAAAACAAACAAAATCCTAAATAATTTCATCTTATATATATATAAAAAATCAGTACCTTCTGTGTATTGAGACCAGTGGGACTTCAGTCTTCATTAAATCATCCTGCTCTAAGCATGACTACTTCTGGATCCAAACCATTCTTTTAATTTGAATGACGCACATTCTGCAAGGGTTCGATCGTGTGACCTTCTGGAGCACTCCCCTGAAATAAGCCATTTTAATAAACTAATTCCAATGGACGAGGGCAACATAATCGCTTTACCTGCAATGGCACAATACGTACTTCAATTCAAGGATTTCAGTTAAGTAAATTAATGAACTGGGATCTCAGACGCCATATCTACCCAGTAGCAATGATCAGCAGAGGACACAGGCATCTTCCAGAAACATCATCTATTACATGGTAGCTGTTGAGATGCTCAGGTAATTCATGGTGGTTTGACATGAGTTCCTGGATGAGATCCTAGAAGTCCCTGACATCAAAGGAAAAACAACATCAAAAGCAAACCAGAAATCTTTTAGCGGGTATATCCATCATTATATGGCATAAACAAAGAGATCAACAATTAGAAGCCAATTAGAACAAGAATATGTTTATATGTACCATTTGCTGGTGGCCACAAATGGGCAATGCAATCGATGTTATATTCTCAAATATAATTACCTGGAAGCAAACCATCAGTGTGGGTAATTTCTGAGTAACTGACACCACATTCTTAACATGCTTGTTTATTGTGAGCCTTTCAGAAGTTTTTGGACTACAGCTCCCATCATTCTAGTCCACTGGCTGTGCTGGCTGGGGCCAATGGGTGGAGTCCCCACCCATGGTTAGTTTTATTCTGACTAGGTAAACCACCTGGGAACTCATTGAAGGAGGCATTTCAAATACTTAAGATATATAAAAATGGAGTTGAGCATAGTAATACGTGGAACAGGCAAGAACGATCTGCTCCAGTGTTCAGATCCCCACTTCCTCTCAATCAATCAACCTCACAGGGTTGTTGTGGAAGACCAATGGAATGGGGGAGACTCATGTGTACTGTCTTGGGCTCCTAGGAAAAAGGTGGGCTGTACATATCACAAAGAAACCAACAGAAAGGAGTTACATTACACAGACAAGGGATGTCATGAAATTAGTTACTATAACATATTTCAAGAATATTTCAAGACCTTTACATCTTTCTTCATAGCCCACTCGAAGCAGTGGTGAACAGTACCAGCCTTTTGATATGAACTTTCTGAAACATAGGCTCAATTCCAAAATTGTCCAAAAGAAAGTTTCCCTTCAGATAATCCATAGAAAGAAACCCCACCCTCCACTTATTTGTTAATCATCACTGATCCCACTTGGTGGATCATTTACCACCCAATCTATTTATCGGGAAGGCAGAGTAGAAGAAAAATAGAAGAAAGCTGGAAAAATAGCATCAAAAGTGCCAGCACAAAGAAAAGATGAAACCAAATCAGTATTCAAATTACATGCATGTCTCAATTTTGCTTTGTTATTGTGTCACTATTTTGAAAAGCCCAAATTATGCTCATAAAAACTTAAGCTATGCATACATATGTATGAAAGTCTTCAGCTTTAGCATGACTGAGATAGACAAGCATGGTAGTAGGTTTTCTGCTCAAAATGTGGAAGCAAATAATTATCAAATATAGTTGAGTTGCACAAGATACTGGGATTCCAGGACTGCACCTCCATTGTTTCTTTCAAAAGACAAGAAACAGTCAATGAGATCAGTAGGTACTTCTGTCATGTCTTTGGATTCAACTCTCCTCCTGTTGAAACCTACAGTAAAGCAATCATTGTCTTCATTAAATTACTACATGAACTCATTAAAGATGTATTTTTATTGCCCTAGAGTGATCTCCAGAGGTCCTTAACCTTCAGCATTGATATATCATGTTCAAATGTTCAAAGTATCTTGATACATTCCTTACAATAACCTTGCCAATTAGGTTAAGGTTATAATCCCCATGCAAGTGGGAGCTTGGAATCTGAGATGTTTTGTTGTTCTCTGTTGTCAAGTCATCTCTGATTTATGGTGACTCTATGAATTGGTGTCCTCCAAAATGTCCTGTCCTTCACAGTCCTGCTCAGCTCCCGTAAACTCAGGGCTGTGGCTTCCTTTATGGAATTAGTCCCTCTCATATTTGCTCTTCCTCTTCTTTTGCCTTCAACTTTCCCTAGCTTTATTGTCTTCTCTAGTGAAACTTGCCTTTTCATGATGTGCTTCAGTCTGACAGCCTCAGTTTCATCATTCTAGGGAAAACTGTGGCTTGATTTGATCTAGAACCCCCTTGTTAGTCTTTCTCTCAGTTCAGGGTATTCACAAATTTATCACTTTTCTTCCTGCCAGCTTTCTTCACTGTCCAGCTTTCACATCATACATAGTGACTGGAATACAAACCTGTGGATGATCTTGACTTTGGTCTCCAGTAAAACATCCTTACACTTGATGATCTTTTCTAGCTCCTCCAAAACTGCCCAAATCCCACTCTTCTAAATTCTTGGCTGCAGTCTCTAGTTGAATTAGTCCAAAGTATGCTGAGTTTAGTGGGGCTTTCTTGCAGGTAAGTGTGAATAGAAGTGCCATTTTAGACTGCAGTCCTATTCCCACCAATTTGAGAGTAAGCCCCATTGATCTCAATAGCACTTACTTCTGAACAGATAGGTATAGGGTTGCACTTAGTGTGTTACTGGCAGCTCAGTCTTTTAGCAGTATACTGCACTCATTCTTAATAAAACAATAAATGTGTTAATATGCAATTTAATGCAAGAGCATTTTAAACATACATATGCGAATTACATCTGCTTCATGTTACTCTGAGAGACAGGCTGATGTGAATAGCAAACTTTCCATGAATGAATTCGTTATTTACTTGAAAAATAACCAATTTATCCAGCTACACTTAGATAAAAGTTCTTTCATTCAAAATCTCACTGTTTGCATATGACTTTTTGTACATGTGCAACATGAAAGTTTGTTGGGAGCTGTAGCTGAGGTCACATAGTGTGGCATGACATCGTGCATCATCTGCACCTTTTCTGATCTGCCTGCTCACATAACGAAGACGGAGCGGCAGATACCCCTTTTCTCAGAGCTGCCAGCGAGGGAAGCAGCTAAGGGGATTCAGCAGGGTGGAGCTGTGCACGCCTTCATTTCGCATGCTTGAAAGCTTGCAACCCAACTTAATAGTAAGTTCATAAAGCATTGATCCCTGCAAAGGTGAACTGTAGGAACGGACGAATTTTGACCAGCAAGCCAATTAATTACAAAATACAACAGCATCACTAGTAGTGATTAGAATATTAGATTTGGCCTTGGCTCAGCCCAAATTTCCTCGTGATGATGTTATCAGGGGGAAAATCTGTTTGGATTTTTCCCAGTGGGCTGTCATGGTTGAACAAACTGTACAGTACTAATCAGTTTTCAATAATAGTTACTGACAGTAACCATCTTGCATCCTTGAAATGGACAGTTTTAGGCAAGGACACAGCAAACATGTTTGCCAGTTACACTGAACATGGGTGTACTTTGCCAGTGTGCTGGTAGAATGGCTGCTGTATCCTAAATCAAATCGCAGACAATGGCATAAATGTCAGAACTGACATTTATGCATCTCTAGAAATGCCTCCAAAGTCAGGGATTGTGCTGGTGATGATGCTTGCATGCAGCCCACACAAGAAGCTATCTAATGAAATCATGGCAGTGCGGTCACGGCCCTAGCAGACAATCTGCCTCACAAGTCACCCTATGTGCAAAATGATACCTCAAGATTTCAGATCCATCAATGAGAGGGAAACGGGCAGTAATGGCTCCATTAAAGTTAGTCCGCAGACATCTTTAAAGGCAGGGCAGGCATCTAACAAGTCCCTCCTAGAGTTGTGCCTCTTTGCCTGCTTGTTCACCTGCCTCTTACTTGGCCCAGGCCCCAGCGGTCACAGGTGGCTTACTCACTCGTTCTTTGACAGTTAACTAGGCCAGTGGTTGCAGTGGTGAGTAAGAAGACGAGAAGCAAAAGCAGCTGCTGGCAATGATGGAAAGAGGGAGCAGACCCATGAACATGTCTTTCCCAAGGACCCAAAAAATCTGGAGCCCCATTGATTGTGGTTTTCCCACAGGCAGCTGGTTGACCAATGTGTGAACAGAATGTGGAAGGGCATAGACCCTTGGTCTGACTTCTTATGATCGTAGCTGTAGTTTAATTTATTCAATTGTAGTGAAGTGTAGCACTCACACTAAGGAATGGCTAATGCTAAGCGCATTTCCTTGTAACCAGCTTTTCCAAACCAATGCACTGAAGCTTTGTGGCATCTGCCCCTCTAGAGTTTGTGGGACTTCCCTTCCTGTTCAGCCCTGTCTTGGAAAGCAAGTTGGGCCACTAGAGTTCTGCAAATGCAGAGCCAGGGCTGTGCAGCCAGCAACCTTCTTTCATGCCACATGCAGCGGCACGAAGAAAGGCTGCTGTGTGTGCCATGGAGGAAGGGGCTCCAATCCAGGTGAATGCCACCCAAACGCCGGTCTCTAGGAACCTGGACTCATAGTTGTGTTAAAGTGGACAGGAGGCCAGTATGCTGAGCCCAGCAAATCCAACAGATTCCCATCCTCAAAACGGATTCCTCAGATATCCCTGGGTCAAATCTTGGTTTCATTTCTTGGTGAAGAGATGCCTTTATTTACCATGATAGCAGGGAGACGTAATAGGCCGTGTCCGTGCCCTGGTTCGAGCCACAATGGAAAAGGGTGTATGTGTGTATGCATGGATTTGGAAGGAGTAAGAAGTGTGTGTGTGTGTGGGGTGGGGAACTAGGTGGCCAGGTAACCTAGGAGACAAGTGACAATCCTATGTCTGAAGAGCTTTGGAAGACCCTCATTTTCTGAAGGCATCTTTTCTTTGAGGACCTGCTCACACAGGTGAATGTTCAAGATAAAGGCCTATAAGAAGGGAGGGCAGGGACCTTGATTTTGCCCAAACTGAATACACACCCAGTGTCCTGGTTAGACAGTTGGTTAAATGCATTATATTTCTATACTATTACTTGCATTGGTACATGTAAATCAACGCATGTAAACATTATGCAAATCAATGTCCCCACCTTTTGGCAATGCTTGCGGTGCCACCCTGGAGGGAGTGCACACACCTGCCTGGCTGTTCAGCCAGGGCAGATAGATCTGTGCATTAGAGCTACATCAGGCCAGCGAGTTGTAGAGGGGTAGAGATTATAACTGATATTTCCCCAATCTATTTACAGTGCTGTTCACAGGATCTCAAGCTCTGTTGAGCCAAGGGGTGGTTTTCATACCAAAGCGAAATACCAATGCCAGGGTCAAATGCTGATTTCTGTGGAGAGGATCAGTGAACAGCAAAGTGGGCATTAAATGCTAAATTTTGTTACCAAGCACTTGCTCATCATAATGAGAAGCTGGGTAGTAAAAGGACACCACTCTACAAAATTCTTCAGGCTTGTGAGGTGACTGCAGTGGAAGTAATAAAATAATAATAATAATAATAATACATAGCACTTTTCAGTTTCAAAGGTTTGTAAAACATTAAGCCAATTAAACCTCATAGTTCAGCCATACTGGGAAGTGAAAAGATTTCCATTTAGTTTTCAAGCTTATCCTCCTGACATACCCTCTTCGGTTTATTACTAAGTATTTTGTCCAAAGTCAATTAGATCTTACCTTTGGCCATTTCTATTTCTCTCCCTCCCCTCCAAACATGCTTGTTTTTTAAAGGTGCAGAGACATCCTTAAACAACAGCCTTCTAACCTGCCAGTTCTAAACTCAGCTAACCTCATGTATGTAATTACAAAGGCATCTGTACAACCCTGCACCCAAAATATGGTTTTATTATGCAGAAAATGTGGCGATGAGCTACCCATGTCAACTCTGCTCATGTCAGGCTCCCCAAATTGAAGATGACTGATCCTTCTGACAGAAAGGAAACCAGGGGGGTTGTTAACAGCGGCAAAGGGCTGTCAGCCACAGAGATATCATTACAAGGGCCTTTCGGTGAAATTTTTCAGAGCTGACTAAGGGATTTGGCCACATGAAATAAATGAGGTTAAAGCCACTGCCTCGTTCTGTGTCCTGGAACTGTAAAGGCCCAGAGAATGCTACAGGGGAGCTGTTGACTGCAGATTACACATGAACAGGGGGTGATTCATGGATGCAATTTTCTATATGTATATATATATATTGCAGGTTTGTCTATTTTCCCAGCAAACCCAACCAAGCTCAGACTAGCAAAACAGTAAGTACACGCTTTCTGCTTAAAGCAGCAACCACGTTCCAATTTCCATTTCTTCTCACTGTAGTTGCTAGGTAGGAAAATGGGTAATGTAAAAAATCTCAGGAACCGGGTACCTGAAAGACCTCGTTCTATCACATGACCCCACCTGAGCTCTATCATGATCATTTTAGGACTATCTGTGGGTTCTGCACCCATACCATCTGAAATCATTCATGGGGTGACCAGGAAGGGGTCTTTTTGGACACTGTTTCCCTTCCATTGGAGACTGTCCTTAGAGAGTTATTTTCCTGGGGCCAACTTCAATGCCATTTTGGAGTCAGATAAAGCCCTTTTTATTGGCCTGAGCATTTCAGTATCTAATGCAAGTTGCCTTGGTCAAACTGTTACCTATTTTGTTGAATTGCATGGCCTTATTTTACTTGCTCCTTCTGCTACTTTATTCTTGCAATATTTTATATACATACATGCACATGCAAATGTATGTGTTACATGCCTGTGTGACTGTGTGTGTGTAGTCCGATGGCAGTACTATTTAGTTGCTTTCACACACACACACAAAATGGCCAGTGCCAGCCATTCCGCACGTGCCCCTGCACTTCCAGCCAGCCGGAACTGGCTTCCCCGCTCCCTGCTGGGACGTAGAGCTGCTTTTGACTCTCCATAGTCACTCTGCCTCTTTTTAACCCTGGAGATCAGTTTAGTTGGCTTAATAGCTTTCCCAATCCATGTTTAGGCAGCCATGAGATTCCCCTTCAAAGGAACTTGTGAAACCTTGGAAGGGCTCTTTACGGCTATCCTTTATTTATTTATTTATTTATTTTCCGAAAGGGACACTTTTTGTGTCAAAATAACTTTCAAATTTTGGGAGCCTTCAAAACAGGCCCTTTTAAGGGTAATTGTGGGAATTTCAATGTGTATCTCATGTAGATGTCCCAGTACTAATCCACCCACTTTCACTCAGTTGCCCTACTTTTTGGGGCCCCTGAATTTTGATTAGAGATGTCAAACTTGATTTCCATTTAAAATAGCAGCAGAGAACTCACCTTTACAGTTTTCCAAACTCCTTGAAGCTAGGGAAAAATGCAAAATTCATTTTTCCTATGGACACTAAAGTGGGGAGAACGGGAAAACCTAAATAACTTGACCAGAAGGGGAGAACTCTGTCCAAGCACCCTCTTCACAGCACAGGATCACTTGCAGCTTGAGGTTCTCTTGACAGATTGGCTTCTCTCAGCAGTAACCTAGCTGTGGATGGAGAAGCTGGGCAATGTTCAGGGTTAACATCCACTGCTCCTTGGCCATGGGCACACTGCCCCAATCACACTACTCCATCTGGGTCTTGAAATCCTTCCACTAGAACATCTGGGCATGAACACCATTGGGCCTTCTTTTAATGCCCCCTGTTTTGCACCCATTTGTGGGCACAAACAATCAAGCTCACCATGGAGCCTTTGCAGAACCAACCTACTGTGGCAAGTTCCCACGATGGGTTGTTGTGATGTATGAACTCACCAGTGGCTGGCCCAAGGTCAGGCCACCCAGTGACGTTTCTTAGCTAAACGAAGATTAGAGCCCAGAGAGGGAGCAGTTACCATGCCTCTGGTCTCAGGCTGTTGAGATGCTTCATCCTGGGCTCCCAATTTTATTTCAGAGTTGCTTCCATGGCCTGCATTTCATGTGGTGGGGTCAAAGGCCAAACACAAGCATAATTAATTCAGTTATTGCAGGAAGAGCATCTCAGAAGAGCATTGAAACTGCACAAAGGCCATTGATTATTGGTTGAGGGAAATGGGTTGGGACCAGGGAAGGGGGTGTAGCCATCTGAAGAAACCCAGCGGGCTGATTTGGGACCCCATGGCCTCTACACCTGGTTCTGCACCCCTGCTCTTGCCACTATGCCCCATGAGAATTTCCTCTGTGTGGGAAGCAGCTTCTAGAAGGTTAGTGGCTCACTTCTTCCTGTGGCCACAGCAGTATGGTCACAGTTGCACATGTCCTTAGATTCATGCTATGCCAAGAAGGACCTGGCAGCTCCAAACCATCCATTCCCATTCCAACAGTTTTCGACACCCCCTTCCCTTTAAACAATAACACTTCTCTTGCTTGGGAAGGATTTGCTTTCCCTGAGTATATTCAAGAGGAAACAGACCTTGCCAGAACAAATAGAGCAGGTTTGTAAAAACAAGCAAATGTCTGTTGTGTGTGTCCATTTGGGGGTACAGACTGCTGGTAGGCCAGGGCGTTCTTCTTGGACATGGTGCAAAAGTTAAGTGAGAAGCTGATCAGCATGAAGGAAATGGAGGCAATGCAGCAGCGTCCATTTTTATGGTAGAAAAAGAGCAGTGGGCTGCCTGAAAACTTAGTGCATTATTGAAACAATTTTCATAATTTCCCCCCACTGGCTAAACTTCACTGTGCCCAAATGCAAATAAAACTTCAGTACATCTCAAGTTATCTGACAGTTCTGATGTATTTTAAAATAAAGCTAGAGAGATTTAATGATGTGAAAGTTCATGACTCAGTAAAGATTACTGTCAAAGCAGGGACTTAGGATAGACACCAATACAATCAAATTATTATAATCACATGAGCCTAGAGAAGAAGGTAGACTGCAATGAAGCCTGTGCATTAAGGGTTTACATTTGTTATACTCCCATTTAGTTATTAAATAAAGGACTCTGTTAGGTTCAATTTCCCTATCTTTCCCCTGCCAGAGGAATTTTTATCAATACTACAGGGAACTGGAAGAAAACACGCTTGTATGCTCTGAAGAAATGATGTGAAACAATGAGGAAATAAATAAACATTTCATATTTGAATACATATTCAGAATAATTTACAGCACAATCTGATGTCTACGCAGAAGTAGGTCCAGTGGCACTGCAGTAGGCTGACATCACTGCTAAGTGGTTATAGGAGTTCAGTCTTCATGTGGGCAAGTTCCTCCTAGGGACCTGCTGCATAAAATGTGAGAAGTCCATGAGAGGACCAGTCTGGCTGGCATCAAGGGTAGATACAACCGGACACTTCCTGAGGGTCCACACCCAAGCAGATGCTCAGTGACAAGAGCTGCTCTCCACTTGCTCCTGCTGGTTTACCTGACTCTCTCTCTGGTCCAGAAAATGGTGATGGAGAGAAGATGCCATTGACTCTCTGTGTTCCAAGCAACCAAGAAGGAAAAGAGGAGGAGGAGCAACAGGGCAGAGGGAAGGCACACTTGCTGAGCTGACTGAGCATCTGCAAAATCCCAGTGTTGGCAGTGGGATTTTTCCAAATCAGCTCCAGCATCCCTGTTCCATTGGATTAGGGCTGCAGAACTACGAGAAAGTAAATACATCCCTTGTCCTCTTTAACTTGCCCTTAGAAAGGGCTTTTTTTTTGTCATAGAACGCACCGGAAAGGCACTCCGGCACCTTTTTTCAATGGATTTTTCCACATAAATTTGAATCGCCCTGTCGGGCGCAGCAGCTCAGCGGCAAAATCATTAAAATGGTGCATGCGGGCTGCTTGTGTGTCCACACTGGTTGTGATGGTGCTGCTTGGTTTGGGACGTTGCTCGGCTTGTGAATGGTCGTGTGGTCGCACGCTGAGTGCTTACTGCAGGCGCCGACCATTATGTTTCATTACACAGTGCTGGTGTGTGTAGAGTGACTGGCTACATTCAAAAGGTAAATAATTTCTTTATTTTAAAAAAAACGGTGAACTGAAAATCTTTTTTAAATTTTTAGTGTAAAAGCATGACCCCAAATTTAAAAATGAAAAACACTACTAATTCTCAACCACCTGTCCTGCTAATAAAAAGGCCAGAATATTAAGAACTGAACATACAATTTTTTAAATAAAACATTAACAAGATGTGAGTTCCGGCACTTTTTTCTTCTTTTTTTACAAAAAAAGCTTGCCCTTAGAGCCATTTGTCCAAATGGGTCCCCCAGCATCACAGCCTAATCCAATTTAGACCCTGCTTTGGCTTTGGATTTTGAGGAAGGGGAATGTCTCTTGCTGCCGTGCCTCACCCTGAATGGCTTTTGCTTATGAAGATGTGACATGCATGGATGCAGCCTTCTAGGGAGTAGCTTTCTCGGCTCTTCCAGTGAATGCTTATAATGCCACAAGAAGGAACAAGTAGTTTTCTTTACAGAAACAGAGATCAGTGGTGGGGAGATGCGGGGAGAGGTTGCAACACAGAGGAAAATTGGCACTTGCTAAAGTTACCTCATTTATTTATTCATTCATTTATTTATAAAAGTTGTGTGCCATCCAATAACTAACGTCTCTGGATGGCTAACAGCATAAATAAATTGATGACCCACTCTGGCTGCAAATTAATAAAATACAATAATAACATTTGATATTAAAACATATTAAAATATTGATTAAATAAAAAGGTCTTAACCTGGTGCTGAAAAACATATAAAGATGGTGCCAAGCAGACCTCTCTGGGGAGCGCATTCCACAAATGGGGCGCCACCGCAGAGAAGGTCCTCATCCGTGTACTGTCTCCTAACGTCTTTCACGGAGGGTTCCTGGAGGAGGGCTTCTGTTGCCGATCTCAGGGGGTGGGCGGGCAAATAGGGAAAAAGGCGTTCCTTTAGGTATCCAGGTCCCAAGCTGTTTAGGGCTTTATAGGTAATAACCAGCACCTTGAATTGAGCCCGGACTTTGATGGGAAGACAATGGAGCTGATAGAGGACTGGGGTTATATGAGAATAATGCCCAGTCCCTGACAGCATCCTGGCTGCTCCGTTTTGAACCATCTGAAGTATCCGGACTGTCTTCAAGGGCAGCCCCACATAAAGTGCGTTACAGAAATCCAACCGGGAAGTAACCAATGTGTGTGCTACTGTTGCTAGGCAATATTTTAAAAGACTTTAAAGATGCAGGAGTCCTGCCCTAAACTGATTCTGTTTAAAGATGCCATCACAATATTGTATTGAGTTTCTACTAGGAGGAACATTGACTCCTTGCCCAAAAGGGAACAAAATAAGATACTGATATGCATAACATTTGCTCATGTTAATTGAAAGAGATGTGTACATTTAGAAATAAATGTGGACTATATAGAGCAAATATTAAGATACCATTCTATGCCATACCTTAAATAGAAATGAAGTGAAGACCATGACCAGGTGACTCGTGGGCCTTGCTTGGTATGCTCTGTTGATGGGCAACTTCAAGTCCCCATTCTTTCTATGTTTGTTTCAAATAGAAGCCACTTTCAAATAGAGGGCTGTCCTTCATCAGATAGGGTACATGGCCACCTATTACTGTCTTACACATTTGGGCATTATTATATGGGTCCCAGGGTATGATCTGATGGCACATGAGGCCACCTTGCAAGGCCACCTTGCTGAAGCTAAGGTTGGTGGGATAGGTAGGGGTCCAGCTGGGAACTGGACACACCCACGTTGCGCTGCATGCTGGAGGAAGGTGGGATATTAAGATAACAAATAACAATAAACAGAAACAGTGTTAGGTAGCAATGCTGAGAATATACTGAAAACTATGTGCAGACTTCTTTTAATTAAAAAATGAGGAACTGTCATAGATTTCCAAACCCAGTCACAGCAATTCTCTTCAAATTAAGAACATACTTAGCCAAGCACTTCTCCTAAACAAGAAAGGAATATCTACAGTAGAAAATTATGAGCACAATCCTATATGTCTTTTCATGGAAAGAGAATTGGGAATGCCGGGAGTTGTGGGGCTTTTTGTTCTATTAAAACGTGCCTAGGATTATGTCCTTAGTACTATACAGGAAAACTGCCATAGCATGCCTCCAAAGAACCCTGGGAACTGTAGTTTTGTGAGCCGGCCGATAATTCTTTGTTGGTACTTGCCAGCACTACAGTTCCCAGGATTTCTCGCGAGGAAGCATGGCAGATAAATTGCTTTGGAGACATTCTGAGATTTAACAGATGGTTTGCCTGGCAGTTATTGCTTGAGAAAAGATTCTGTGCAGATGGCTGGTTTCACTGATTATTTACAACCGTATTTAGGAAATGTATTATTTTTTCCAAATGTCAAAAGTTTCTTTTAGCCAAATGCATGCAACTGATTCTATTTTGCAAATAATTATATCCATGTACTGTTGCAAGGTAAAATTGCTGAGGAACAAATCTGGATGTTATCATGACACTGAGGGCTGGAGGCAACCTTCTTTATGCAGAGAACTGAAGGCAGGTTGAAAGATATGGCTGCTCATATCTGTATGATCTACCTCATCTTTACCCCTGGAAAACAGTTTAAATAAGAATTTTAAAAGTTGCAAAGCAATACTAGGTTTATTTATTTAGTATAGTTCTAAACCACTCAATAGCTGAAGCTTGCTGGGCAGTTCACAAAAATTAAGGCCATAAAATGCAACATAAACTGTACAATTTTAAAACTTTTAAACCACCATATCAAATAAAAGCAAAAGCCAAAATTAAACTTAGCAGCAGTGCAAAGATTTAAAATACAGTAAAGATGCAATGCTATGGTCTCCTGCCAGTATCGGGGGTTTGACATCAGAATCTTTGGAGAACACACACTGAGGTCCTGCAGCCTCAGTGCTGGAATTCCAAAGGCCAAGCCCTACGCTGGCTGCTTCTCCAAGAGCATAAAAGTACCTTGGGGAAGGGGAAAGGGGAGTGCTGGGAACAGGGAAGGATGCAGGCTGGGGGTGTCTCCTTTACTAGTTCTCCTAGAGACTTACAAACTAGGGATGTGTAGGGAATCTGTTTTGAGGGGAGGAATCTGTTGGACCCCCTGGGCCAGGCCCCCTGCACGCCTGTCTAATTCCCAAAACCCTTAGTCCAAGGAATTGGGCCCCATGTGCTGAGCAAGCAGCTTCCTTCTGCACCAAAAGCGGCAGTCTTTGTGGTGCTGCCATGGAAGAAGATGGCTGATTGTGCGACCTTCGTTCCATGAGCATGCACCAGCTTGGCTTGCTTTCTAAAGTCAGGCTGAGCCTAAGAGGATGTCTGCAAATGTTAATGGGATGGATTACTCCGAGTTTCGTTCCTACCCTCTTATAAGCATCAGGGTCATTGGACAGTACCCTAAAGCAGTGGTATTCAACCTTTCCCCAGCTTGGGACTGGTAAAAACAGAAAAACCATCATGGGGATTGCTGAGGCAAAAACAAAAATCACCCTACACATAATGCAGTATTCTGTGCATTAGTTTCCAAACTCAATACCGAAGGAGGAGGAGGAGGAGGAGGAGCGCAAAGCAAAGCAAAGCGAAAATTCTTCAAAACAACCAGAAACTGGCAATAAAAATTGCCAACAAAATAACAAAATACCAAAAGTGGCACAGTGTGGCTCCCATTGAGCCTGCTCTCCCCCCCCAGCCCCCCCCCCCCAGTAGCACTGGTGCACCACCTGCGAACACCATACCAACTAAGGAAGATGTGGTAGAACACAGCCAGCCTCTGTGCCGGTCCGCGGCAAGTGGGATATGGCTCCTCCATGGACCGGCAGGAAATCTCCTGCAGACCAAGGCTGGTCTGGGGACTGGTGGTTGAAAGCCACTGCCCTAAAGGATTTAAAGTGACAGAGAGTGGAAGATTAACAATCTTGGAAAAGAAGATCTTATCCTAGTTCTGGAGAATGTACAGCACAAGTACCAGGCAGGAGTTTCTTGGAAGTTCCACAGCAAGGATGCAACAGGAGAAACGGCACCCTGCTTAGTAATTGCTAAGAAGTTGATCCAGTCATATATATGAGAAGAGACAATCCTTCATGTAACCTGAGCCCACGCCATTTAGGGTTTTGAGTGCTAATACCGGCACTCTGAGTTCAGCCTGGACTTGAACTGGCAGCCAGTGCAGGTCAGAAAATCCTGGCCACAAATGACCACAGTGACAAATTTCCATGAATAACCGTGCTGCCTTATTTTGTTTCTGCATTATTAAGTTTAATCATTATTAATTAAATAATTATTAACATTTAACATTATTAAGTTTCTGCATTATTTCAAAGGTGGTCCCATGCATAATATATTGCAGTAATCCATCTAAGATGTTGTTGGAGCATAAGGAACTGTAGCTAGGATATCCCTGTATATCAAGATGTAGTTAATATGTCAGCTAAAACTGACAAAGTCTCCTAACCCTAACCTGTGAATCTGTCAAGAATGCTGTTGTGACCCAGTGTGATGCAGTGATTAGAGTGAACAGATTGGTCTGATACAGGGATAAAATACCCCTTGTCTGTCACCCTTGCCTATGGGAAACCACACTGTTCCTTCATTGTCTATCCTAACAGTAGCATCTTGTCCACAATACACAGGACACAACAGGATGGTACACAGTCAGGTGTTGATGCAGAAACTTCCACTGGTCCAAAAGCCATTTCTTTCAGGACCATCCACAGCTTCACAAGGTCAAAGTATTTATTTTTTATTTATTTATCTTCCGATTTATATCCTGCCTTTTTCCTGCAAAGGGCTCAAGGCAGCTTACATCTCCTCCTCCAGCTTATCCCCACAACAACAACCCTGTGAGGTAGGTGGGGCTGAGAGTCTGTGACTGGCCCAAAGTCACCCAGTTGGCTCCATGGCTGAGTGGGGACTAGAACCCAGATCCTCTGAGTCCCAGTCCCATGCTTTTAACCATTACACCACACTGGCTCTCGCAATTTGTGGTAGTAGGCGTAGAGCTTCTGAAGTTCTTTGGTATGCTCCAGTAGCCCATGTATACTCATATCTGCAACAGTTTTGCATGAGTTTCTGGAATCAGGCTTGAACATCAGGCACTTCTTGCTCCAAATAGGGTAAAATTCTTTGTTACACCTCCTCCAGCATCACTTTGCTTGCATGGGAAATTGGCACGAAAGTGGTCCTATAGCTGTTGCCTCATTTGTTGGGGACTAGAAGGTATATTGAACATTTCCAGTCTGTGGGTCATTATTTTGTTTTCCATATTTGTTGGCATATTCTTGTTAGAATTTGGAAAGATTTAGTCTCTGCAGCTTGGAATAGTTCTATTGGCATCCTGGTTGTTTTATTCCTTCCAAGTTCTTTCAGAGCAGCTTTCATTTCTCTTTCTAATATTGCTTAGAACCGTAGCCTTACAGTAATTTCTCATTGGGCCTTTGTTTTATTTTATTTAATATATTTCTAATCCACCCCAAAACTGCTGTTGTCTTGGCAGATTACAAACAGTTTAAAAACTAAAATGCCATGACAGTTAAAATATAAAATGCAATTAAAATTTCAAAGAATAAAATACAATAGGATACAATACATAGCCCAAGAATCAATAAAACAGTCATGATAATGCATTATTATTTTTAGTTCTATGCCACCCAATAACTGAAGTAGACTGGGCAGATCACAGCAATGTTTAAGTATGATAGTAAAAACAGATAGCAGTACAAACACAGTAAAATATGCTATTAAATTCTAATAGAAAATATACAATTTAAAGAGTTTGAATAATACTAAAATATTACTATTAATGAGCACAGAACTCTTTTAGTGTGGCATACCATGCTAACCTTTGCACACCTTTGTCAGCTTTTCACTAGGCTCCTATATTACCTCTGCATCAAAAACATTATTTCCCTGAGCTTTTCTCCATCTTTTCTCAGACTTCAGGAAGTCTTCTCCCTGTGTGTAAACAAATAGAACAGTGGCATAAAGTCTGCAAATCTAGATGTTTTTAAGCTCTGTGTTCCATCCTTTCAGGAAGAACGGGTTTCACCTGCGTGTTGATGTTTCAGGTGAGTCAGATGTATTGAACCTTTCAGCCAGAGGACCAAATTCCATTTTGGAGAAGTTCTCAGGCATCACATTCTACTCATGGGTGAAGCTGAAGGCAAAAGGGGCAAGAGCAGAAATGCGAGCCTATTTTAACTTAAACAAGATGCATTGCAGCATGTTAGAATGGAGGATAAAGCTGCACCAAAGCCAGGAAATTGTGTGGAAAAAGGGCTGGTTCCACCTACTGTACCCCTGAAAACTAGACCTGGCTTCCAGCCCTGAGGACTGCTGGTTGAAAACCTGCTTTCTCTACAGCCTCTTTATCACCCTGCTTACTTTTTAAATCAGTTTTTAAATTAGTGCTAAAACAATTTTCTGGCTATTTTATTTTATGTATTAAAATATTAGTGCAGTCCTACTTATATGAAATAGTTTAATAATGCTATAATTATGCTATAATTTTAATTTTAAAATTAATCCTCTGCTGACTTTTAATCCCTCTCCTCCCTGGACCCATGCTTCTTATCCAAAATACACATTAAACCCAAGAGTGCTGGACTGCTTCTCAGAAAATATGGGTTCTAATCCCTGCTCGGCTATTAAAGCTTTCTGAAAGACTTTGGACCAGTTATTGACTGCCAGCCAAATCTACTTCACAGGGTTGTTGTTAAGTAAAATGAAGAGGAAGATGATAATTAGTTTCTTGCAAGAGGAAAAACCCCACCTGGGGTTTCTTGCAAGAGGAAAAGGATGGGATGCAAAAATAATATATTTAATAAGTTACATTTAAATTATTAAGCACTTTGATTCTAATTAAGCCATTAATGTTTTTAAAGGATCCCTCAAGGTGTGTGTGTGCGTGTTTAAGCCGAGGCTTCCTGTTCCCATTGGGAAAAAAACTTACATTATAATGCAAACACAGAAAATGTGCAATGATCGTAGTCAGTTGCAATTCCACGTGTAGTTTACTGAGGAAAAACAATAATTTGTAGCCATAAGTGTCTCCCTTCTGGAAGCAGCCTTGGGATTTAAGATTACAGTCCTGTAGCAGATGCTATGCATATCTAGTCCTGTTTCGTTTGATGCAGCTTACTCTCAGGTAAATTTATATGGAATAAGAGACTGAGTATGTTAAAAGTGGAATTGGGAAGATCATGAACCTTGAGAAAAAGCTGGCGATTCTGTTCCAAACCTGGAATGTGGATGTGAACTAAATTTAAGGTCCACATGGGCTCAGAAATGTGTGTTTGCCTCTCATGGTGCAGCTGTTTTTCCCTGTTCTATTTGTGCACAATTCTTGGTCCTGCCACACATTTTTATACTTTTCTGCACTCCTGTGGTTCTCTCATTCCCTCCTGCTGTATTTCGGATTGCCCTCATTCCTCATGTGAAACGGTCTCTGTCTGGATTTCCTTCCTTAGTCCCTGTAAACTTTCTTTGTTACCTTCTCCGTCTCCGATGATTTCCACTGTGTCATCAAAAACCGACTCCGTACTGTCTGCCAATTAGCCTCTGTCTGTCAGCACATTCATCAGCATCCTGAAGACTGATGGCAAATGGCAGAGCACGCAAATGCTGCTTGAAATGCAGCTGTGTGTCCTTGCACATAGATATGCCATTACTGAGGAAGCAGGAGGTGGTGCAGGTTTAGATTCCTGAGTGACAAAAAAAATAAAAAGAGGAGGAGGAGGAAGAAAATGTAGCCCACAAAAACTTATCTGGTGCAATTAACCAGGTGCAATTAACAGCTAGGAAGGAGCTACAAATAGCCATCCTCATCCTAGGGTTTCCCCAGATGTGTTCCACCACAACTCTCATTACCCTCAGCCAATATGGTATAGCCCAACTGATCTGGAAGGTACCAGATTGGGGAAAGCTGGATGATGAGCTTTGTAATGAGCATGGAGAAACTACCTGCAGTCTGCATGGGAACTTTTCTTCAAAGCTTACCAGAATCTTTCTATTGTGGATGCTGCTTTCCTACACAACAGGAGTTTAAATGTCCGCTAAAATTTGCCTTTATTTTACTTGCCCAGCAAGGGTTTTTTTGCTGTGTACCGCGGTTTCAAAACACCGGTGCTACATTGTTAGGCTTTCTCCATTTTTCAAAGGTACCATGAAGTTCTGGGCAGTATGGCCGCAGATGGGCTTTGCTTAGCAAAAAAGACACATCCTGCATATGAACAGTACCTTAACTGGTCTGTTTGTTTGGGATAATGTTTGTATTGGCATAATCCTTCATTTATGAATATTCAGTTGAAGCTTAAGGACCTGGCAAGGCATAATCCTTCATTCGATTCAGCTGTGAGGATGGTTTTAAAATAAGTAAATAGTTGGGAGAGGTGGCTCTCCAGATCAGGACCAGGACCAGGAGCAAGTGCACTCTGGCCCTTGCTTCTCATTGCAGTCCCTGGATCAGCTGTTTGCACAGGAAGAAAAGCTTCCATTGACAGAGCCTCCATAGGGCCCTCTCACTTCTGTATCTGGCCTGGAAGGAAGGCGCTCCGTAATTTTGGCACTGTGGTCAAAAAGGCCCTGTCTCTCATGCCTGCCCATTGTGATGTCCAACAGTGATGACACACTGAGCAAGGACTCCCAAGCAAGGACTGGCCCTACTGTGAGGTGGGGAGGACTCCTCAAAGTAGGGCTTAAGGTGGGTGGCTGCTCTGGTGAGTTGTGCCATGCTATCTCCTGGTTTCTGAAGGTCCTTCAAAGCCAGATGTTGCCCAGTGCTCCAGAAAGCTATGCTGCCTAGTCTGCTGCTGTGATTCTCTAGTGTGCCACTAAAGCCTTGCTTTGAGGACCTCTGCTGCAGGTTCTGAAAAGAAAGATGGCCCTCCAGAGGACCCCACCCAAATACTTTGCTGAGAGGGGTCCTTCCATAGCATGACAGCGATGAGCAGGAGGTCTTGGAAACATCTGAGTTGCTAGGGCGCAGGTGGTCTGCAGCAGAAGCAGAGCTAGAGCAGAACCCAGCAGGGATGGAGCCCTGCATCTTTCCTTAGGAGCCTCAAATCTCTGGGTGGGCATGTGATCCGCCTTTCCACTGCCTGTGGGCACTGGCTGAAAGAGGATACTGGGGCCTGGGGATCTCAGTTGCACCAGATTACTCTGGATTAGCTGGATTTATTTCCACCTGCTCTCCATGAATCTTTCTGCCTGAATTTTCCCACCTGAGGTTTTGTTTTGTGTTTTGTTTTGTTTTTGGTCCTGTGGATCTCTTCTGTACCTAGCACCATGCCTGATCTGCAGTGCCACCTCCTTGCCAATGCCTTCTTTTGAGGAAGGATGCCTTCCTCAAAGGAAGAGGCTTTAGTGCCTGCAAGGGTGGAGGGTGGAAGTGCGGCCAGTGGATGCTGCTGCTATCTTTGAGGAGAGGATGGTATCATTGCTGCTGGTAAGGAGAAAAGAGGGTGTCCAGCAACAGCAGAGGGTTGGACCCAACGGCCTTCAAGGCCCCTTCCAACTCTACTGTTCTAGTAGGGCAGCAGCAGAAAGTCCTGCCTGAAACTGATCTTGAGGTACAACTGATCTGGAAGGGTAAAGGCAATTGTCAATTCCCCCTCGTCTCCCTAACCACCACATCACGCTGGCTTAAGTGCAATCTTCATTGAACTGGGGAGGATGGCATATATTTGCACCTCCACAATATGTTTGGGAACTGCCCTTGCTGTAATAAAAACTATTTTGGGTGGCCTAGTCTTGAACAGGTGGTTGAGGCTACTAGCTTTGTAAAAAGTCTCTTCCTAGTAGCAATGAAAGTAGCTAAACCTGGTTTGTTGGTATGAACCAACATGGCTGCCTGAAGTGTTGGACCATCTTTCATGGTCTGGCTACATGGACCTACAATGAGTGCCTGCACTGCAAAATTTACCACTAGATCACTAGTAGATGCCCCATTGAAACTGAATAAACAATAACCAGTAAATGGCCAGAGTGAAAACAACTTGTATAATCCTGAAATCACCACCACAACACACATACACACACAACAGCTGCCATTATGCCCACACAAGTAACAGTTTTACCGCCTATTGTACCAAATATTTACTACACATTGACAGTTGATGTGTGGTAAAGTTCATTTTCATCAACAACATTTATATCTGATTTTTCTTTACTTTTTGCTCTTGCAAAATGGCTTGCATGTTGCTTCCCATCTTTTTATGCTCACGACAACCCTGTAAGGTAGGGTAGGCTGAATATCAGAGACCAAGTCACTGAGTAAAAATCACAGCTGAATAGGGGATTCTGGATTCCCCAGGCCCTATTCCTGTATGCTTATCACTAGACCACACTGGCTCTTACCTGGTAGGTGGAAAAGATGGCCAAGTTTCCTGACTCTAGGTGGCTTGGTTGTCTGTATGGACTGCCTGCCTGATCTTACTTCCATGCTGATGAAATGTTCATCCTCTAATCGTACCATTGGGATGGCGTCCAAGTTTGTTTGTCTGTCTCTGTCACTACATAATTTATTATGGAGCTTTGTTGAGGTGTCAGATACCAATGCGTCATTTTTTCCCCCAGTAAGTTTGCTCCAGCTCCTAACTTTAAAATATCGACTAGCAGGCTGACTGGTGGTCATACATCATAACACTTGGATGTTTTTCCAGCTCCCTTGATCGATATTGATACGATCTCATCCTCAGCGTCTTCATTCCAAATGAGGACATACGGTGTGCTTTACAAACACAACATGAGAGCGAAATCCACTGCTGCTTGCTTTTAAAAATGGATTAAAATATCTGTGGAGAAACTGGGCACAACACTGAGAATATGATGACAATTTGCAGCTTTGGTTGCAGGCTGAAGCAGATAAAAGCACTGCTTTCACAGCACATCCTGCCTCCAGTCTGTATGGTGTTGTCTTGTCTTGCCAATGGAGCAGGACCATTTTTGGAGATGGTTTTAGGCTAGATGCCCACATGGAAGCTTAATCCAGGCCAGAACTGATCCCGGAAATCTAGCTACTTCACATGAAAGCTTACAGGTGGTTCAACAGGTGTGTGTCCCTCATGAAGCCAGTTGCAGTTTTACTGAACTTAGCACCAATGGAGAAAGCTCAGGCAGAGGTGATGGCCAGGAGAACTTTCTACTAGCTTAGATTGGTACATCTACTGCAAACCTAATTGGAGCAGATGGGCTTTGCCTCAGTTGTGCACTAGCAGTTCCTGGCTGGACCACTGTAACGCACCCTACATGGGACAGTCTTTAAAGACAATTCTGAAACTTCAACCAGTGAAAAATGTGGCCACCTGCATACTGATGGGTTTCCAGTTGATCAGAGCATGTGGCACCAATTATACTGTGTGCTAGCACATTTCTGAGCTCAGATGGGCTTCTGTTTCCTCTGAAGAGGAAGCCCATGTTCTCCCTGGAATGGGCCAACAGGTTGTGATGTTCCTTCTCCCAAACTCTCTCACCCACACTCAGTTTGTTCTTGGTTTCCATACTGGAGGCCTCAGTGTTACGATTCTGTCAGTTCTATAGGTTCTTTTAGAATGGAGCGTGTGAGAGGGTTACACTGCAAGTGTGGCATCGTGGTTAGCATGGTGGACTGGAGCTCAGGAGATCCAGGTCCTAGTTCCCACTCAGCCCTGAAACTCTCGGGGTGACTTTGGGCCAGTCTCATTCTAACCTCTCTCACAGGGTAGTTGTTGTAAGGATAAAATGGAGAGGAGAAGATTGCTAGACGCCCCGAATGCCTTACAAGAGAAAGAAAGGCAGGATATAATTGTAATGTGATATAATGATGATTCTGCATCAAATTCTCCTGGTCTTTTCCCACCTTTTATAATTTTCTGCTTTCTTTCATCCCCATGATGATCAGATATGATACTTCTTTCCTTCCATCTATGTCAGCTGCCTTATATATATGTTAGTAAGCTTCTGCATAATCAGCTCCCCCCAAACAATAGTCATGTATGATCTCTCCTGTGCAATTTACTCTCTGTGTTCATTCAGTTACAGAGCCAGTGTGGTGTAGTGGTTAAGAGCATGGGACTGGGACTCAGACGATCTGGGTTCTAGTCCCCACTCAGCCGTGGAGCCAGCTGGGTGACTTTGGGCCAGTCACAGACTCTCAGCCCGACCTGCCTCACAGGGTTGTTGTTGTGGGGATAAGATGGAGGAGGAGAATGATGTAAGCTGCCTTGAGCCCTTTGTAGGAAAAAGGCAGGATATAAATTGAAAAATAAATAAATAAAAATAAAAATAAATAATTTCCAGGCTTCAGGTCATGATTGCTTTGGGCACAACGTAACTGTTTCTTTACTGAGCAATAGGTGCTTGGGGGAAAGTGGTGGGGTGGCTTGGGGAATGGGCTGGGCTGGGCGAAGGACCGACCTCTGCAGCACCCCAGAAGGCTGTACTGCATTCCCATGTGGGCCAGATGAGGCTCTGAGGCCCACCTCCCGTTGCCTTCCTCAGACACAACGGCATAGACTGAATATGCTTGTCATACAGGGAGGCCTTCAATCCATTTCATATTCGGGACTGATAGATCAGTCTATTCCCAGTCTGTGTCAATGTGTGCAGAAGTCAGTTCTGTCTTGTTTCTACCTTGATATGTGCAGTTTACTATGCAAATCTTCACAAAATTTATTGGAACGCATACTGAAATACACAGTTCCAAACATGTCTCCTCACACAGTACGCATTTTAATTCAAAGTATACATCTCTAAGGAGTGCTCACCTAACACGCACATGTTCAAATGTATTTTGGTATGTTTGTTGAGCCGAGAACAGCAATGTGAAGTTCGGTGAAGTGCAAAATCTGAAAGATAATTGCAATCGTATCTGCATATTAGTCCAGGAGGTGAGAAACAGATCACTTCACATCAGACTTCTCAAAGATCGAATTCCTCAAGCGTTCCTCTCTCATATAGAGAATTTCTATTGCAAATTCTATGTATAGCAAAGTGGTTAACTCCTTTCTTCTGATTATATGAACTACACATTTGGGTCTTCAGAAATAAGACTGTAAAGGACAGTCCTTTAATCTGCACTGCCTGAGGCCCCATTCAAAGTTCTAGTGTTGACTTGCAGAGCCCTAAATGGCTTGGGGCGAGGTTACGTCAAAGACAGCCTCCTTCCCTACTTCTACGCCTGCCTGGACCCTATGATTGTCTTCTGCAGTTCTTCTGTGGGATCCCATCCAAAGGAAATCAAGTGAATGGCTACTAAGAAGAGGGCCTTTTTAGTAGCTGCACCCCTGCTGTGGAATGGACTTTTCTCAGAGTGGCTTACCTGGGACCTATATAGTACTCTTTCTAGTGCCAGACCTTATTTTCTCAGGAATTTTAGTCTCTGTTCTTTTAAATCCTTTTTCTCAAATCTTTGTATTTGCCTGGTTTTAGCTGGGTTTTTCCTTCTATTTTATTCTGTAAATTTACACTTTGCATTTTTATAGTGCATTTCATGTTTTTTAACTTGTAAACTGCCCAGAATGCTTTGGCTATGGCTTGATATAGAAGTGAAATAAATGAACGATCATTTTGAAGTTTTGTGGGACTTCAAGACTTTGTGCAAGGCAAGATGGTGGCTGAAAGCTCTGGTCTGACCCAAGCCAGCATCCTCTCTCAGAAACTGCTTATTACTTTGATGAACATGGGTAAGCAGTATAGCTTCAAAGAAAGGAAAATGAGAGATTTAGCCAAACGGAATGCACCAGTCGAAAGAAGACATTGGATGGCATTTATTCAGGGAGTCAGATGATCTTGGGGTCTCTTTCTCTCCTTTTTTCTTTTGTTGAAATGCAATTGACACTTGGGAAGAAAATGGCATCTCCCAAGCCATCTCCAATTTAGGACAGCTAGACAAATGCAGGCATTTATGTGTAATGTGTGGTACAAAGGCTCCATCGGTTATTTTTCCTAGGGTGGAAAACAATGGGAAGAATAGGAGGTTGTTGATGGAAGAGGGGAAATCACCAGAGAGGTTATTTGATTTGCCCTAAAGCTGGATTCTGCAATAATACCAAGAAAAACAGCCATGTCTACTGTTGGCCATGCTATAAAGGAAAATTGCAAGAAAGTTGGTTGAAAAAGTAAGACAGGCACACAATAAAGGGTTGACTCTGGGAAGGGAACGGGAAATGCCTCCAAACAAGCCATTTTAGGTGTCATTGTATATTATAGACTGATGGATATAATAGAAACTATAGAGAAAGGGAAGGGAGTTCGGTGAATGGTGATTGTCTCTGGACTAACCCTTCCCCCATACACCTTCTTGTCCGTGCCATTTTTCCCTCTGAATGTACATGGCAGAATTTAGGAGCACAGAGGGACTCTCCGACATACTTACGATAACATCAGACAACCACAAGGAGACAATTGGAGTTGAAATGTCAAGTACTCCCAGGAGCTGCTCAGAGCATTAGGTCATCCCCCTGACACAGCTTTTGTGTGAAACTGAGGTTCCCAAAGACAACCACAGTAGAAAAACCTGTGAGTGAAAATGCTTTCTCCATTGCACAAAGGGAAGCTTGTCTCAAGAAAAGTTCTGGGCCAAGGTGCTTCGTTTTTCCATAGGTGGGGAAGTGGTCTTATAAAGGGCACCATCAACCACAGTGCAGATGAAGCACTAAGTCAGTCTTGATAAGGCGTGAGCAGTGGATGGGCTGCCATGACCCCTGCCTTTCACCCCATGGTGCCAAATTTGGTGGCAGCTGTTTTCTTTTGTTTTCAAAGGCGTGGTGTTGACAGCACAACAGAGAGCCACAGGGTCAAATGTAGCCTAGTTTGCAAGCTAAAATTGACCTTGTAACACTCTGTAGAGGCTATGGAATATGTTCAGACTGATGGATACCCTTCCTCCTTCCGTCCGTCCTTCCTTCCTGTCATTGCCAAATTCAGCAGCACCGATTAGGGGGAAGTCATCATTTTGGGGGGATTTTTGGTAGCAGAAACCTGCTGGGGTCCAGGGTCTCCCCAGAGCTGCCACAGTTGCCCACCCCTGTTTTAGACCTTGGACTTAATGGAATTGCAGCACACAACTAGTTAATCTCTTCACTCCCTAACCATTTCCATTCATTGCTTTACAACACTTCTGGTATTTTACATCAGAAATTGACTTGGATTGAAAAGGAAGGTAAGTAAAATTTAAAATTGCTCTCATTATAGCACTATGGCTACTACAGACATAAAATACAGTACGCTTCTACTACTAAAAACATTTATGTAGGAATCAGTATCACTTTATTGTAGAAAGGTATAATTTATATTTAAAGTTAAAATAACACAATTAGCACCTGAAATCACGTGCATGCCTGGCTTCCTGTCCTCATACCTATAATTTAAAAAGTAAAATAGAGTAAAAGTTGTTGAGATGTGTTGCACCAGGCTTGTATTTTATATTATTTATTTCAGTTCTGTACTGCCCAATTGCTGAAGCTCTCTGGGCAGTTTGCAACTCCTTATTAAGACACAGACCACAAATCCAGTTGAAGAAGCAAATACTTTTTTCCCAATGTACAACAATTCAAAACTTTTTTTACAAAACTATTTTGATTGTCTAAACTAGAGGTGGGAAAAACTTTAGTGCATATTAGATCTAAAAAAACCTGCAGACACAAATGTCCTGCTATGCCATAAAACACTCTCAAATACCATTAAATGTCTGAGAGAAGTCTTAACCTGGCACCAAAGAGATGAAGAGTTGGCACCAGGTGACTCTCCATGGAGAGATCCTTCCGTAATTCAGTGCCCTCCCTTCTTCCAAGGGAGAAGGCCACTTGGAGAAGGCCTCATATGTTGAAAGTAGTGTCTGGGTAGACTGAGATTGGGAGAGGCTGTCAGGTACAGCGGTCCCAAGTGGTCCAAGGCTTTTTAGATTAAAACCAGCACCTTGGACAGGGCTTGGAAGTCTACATTCAGACTTTTTGGCTGCTGCTTTTGCCTCTTCAAGGACACCCTCACATGAAGTGTTCTGCAGTAATCTAACTGGGATGTTACCAGCCCATCAGCTATGGAAGCCAGACTATCCCTGCCCGGATAGGGGCATAGCTGAGCCACCAGCCAAAGAAGGGAGGAAGCACGCCATTCCATTGAGGCCACTGGAGCCTCGAATGGTGGGGATGGCTGTAGGTGGGTCCCAGAACCTGCTAGGAACCTGCTCTGTTCCGTGGGGTACAACCCTGTCCTGAACAGGTGACGCACTCTCCACTTTGCTAGCCCTCACCCAGCCAGGTGCTGGTTTAGCACATCCGTAATCTGACCTGATGGTGGTGAAAAGGAGAAGGAGAGATTCACATCATCAGCACACGGATGGCGAAGCACTCAAACCCCCAGATGGCTGCACCCAGTGATTTCATGTAGCTGTTGAGGATGAGGGACAAAACCCCTTCTAATGGGTTCTGATCACATGGATGGTGTGTGTGTCTGTGTGCGCATGCACACACACTTGCTCATGTGCAGCCAGAGCTCTTGATGGAGTGATGTGGCCAGACCATGTACCTCCATGAGCACACTCTCATGTTCTTTCATTGACTGTCAGGTGCAGCTGGTGTTTTCCATACCAATGCTTCTCAAGTGTTTTTTTATACATGCACATATATGTGCATATGGGATAATGTGTTTTAATTTAGGAGAGCATTAAATGAACCATTTTTATTTATGGGTATCATTTGATTGAGGTATGCTTTAAAGGTGATCAATCATCTGCTTTCAATTAAGCTTAACTGAATTTGCATATTTTCTAAATCTCAGGATAGGCGACTTTTTGAGATGCTGAACGAAAATGTGCAAAATAATTTACAATTGCAAAAGCTGCCTCTTGCTATTGGAAGGAAAGCCCATCATCAATATTTTCTTTTCCACTGCCTATTACAGTAACACATCAGAGCAAAACGAATGTACAAATAGACAAGTTTGCTCTTAATTCTCAGCCCCACTAGTATATTTGCCCTCACTAATTAAAATTGCCTGTCACCAGTTAATGAAGTAAAGATGTAGTTGATTAATCTACTGATTGGACTGTTGAAGGTCTACTTTTCTTCCAATTTTCTGTGTGCTTTCATGGTAAATGTTTAGATGGTTCTTTTGTGGCATATGGTGCATGATCTGTTTTATGTAAGCTGCCTGAAGAATGCAGGGATAGAATAAAAGATAGAATACAGGCAGAGTATAAGTGTATTTTAAACATCTGCTTAAATAAATAAAAATGTTCAACTTCTTATCCACTGTGGTTTCTATTCCTCTTCTATTGGGAATACCCTCAGATTATCAGGATTCCAGGTTTTTGTAGGAAGGGGTGAAGACGGGGGTTTGGGACACTATTCAAACACAGTTCAAAGGCCTGGCCTTGTAGGTATTTGAGGAGTGCTTTTTCAGTGCTGGCCCTGTCATTTCTAAAATTCCTTGCAGTTTCACTCAGGTCTCAAACACCTTTTCTACTTGATCCACTTTTAATATGTTGGGATAGTTTTTAAAGTCCCCCTTGCTCCTTTCTAGAATTCTGGTCTAGGTTTGAATTGTTCTATGCTGGTGTTTCAGTGTTTAAATTGAATATAAAATGCAAAACAGTCACATGGGTTCATAAAAACTTCCAGATCTGCAGTTGAGCAATATCTTGATTTGGAAAGATCTGATTAATTACTGGGCTTTCTTCTCCCAGCCCGAACTCACAGTCAGATGCTGCTTTGTTCTGATATCCTAGGTAGTAACTTGATTCCTATACCACATAGCAAAGAACGATTAGTTTGCAGTCCCCATTTTGAGGTTAGTTCTAAATGGGGTTAGTTCTAAATGTAAACCTTTTGACTGAAACATCCAAAATAGGTGTTCTTTTTGTGTGTCTGTGTTTTTCTTCTTCTCTGCCTCCTCTGACTTTGTGTAATAACCAACCTGATTCAGAATTCTATAAAAAGGAAAAGTTTGTTCATGTATTTTGTAATATTCTGTGTCATCTGACTAGAGTTATTGTCTAACTGTGCATATTGAATATTTTGTGTGTGTGCTATTTTAATGTTTTGTGGTATTTCTGTGATTCTCCTTGAGATAGCTTTTCTGCTCTGAAAGACACCATAAAATATCAAAATAGGATTGCAAACATGCAGCATATATTGTATTAATTGGAGCAGTATTTCTCTCTGAGCAATAGTCACATGTGTGGTATAAAGCATAGCCCTCCTTTCTTCAGTGCTACCCCTTTGGTTCCTGATTGGTATCCCATTACCATAGTCT
The DNA here is from genome assembly GCF_004798865.1 of Varanus komodoensis. NCBI lineage: Eukaryota > Metazoa > Chordata > Lepidosauria > Squamata > Varanidae > Varanus > Varanus komodoensis. The sequence continues at coordinate 15,666,752 of NW_025336481.1, read as the reverse complement.
CTACCCAAATGTTTTTGCATCTAAACCTAAAATTAGCACCAGGGAAAAATGATTGCCAGATGGAGCTGACTGATGCAAAGCGATCATATTTGTCACAGAATACAAGGTGGGCTAGCAGCATTGCATTCCAGACCTTCAAACCTTCATCAAGTCATCTATTAAGCAAAATATTTTGTTGCAAACAGAGCAACTTATGCTTCTAAGTAAGCAATTCTGTTTTTGTGCGATATTTGCTGATAATGCATCTTTGGTTCTGTGTTTCTTGCTACTCCTCACTAGCTGCATTTGTTATCACTGTCTGGGCTAGCAGCAAGTATCCAACGTGCATTTCACATCTGTGCTCTAGATACAAAATTCTCTGTCACAACAAATATATGGCACAGTGGAATGAAGTAATGAACTAAGCATTTATAGCCCTCTGGCCCCTCGGCTGGAATCCCCTGGGAATTCCAGCATTTGCTTCTATGGTAAGCACCATTAGAGGGCAGTCAACGCTACTCCCAGGATGCCAGTGCATCAGCTGCAGCTCCCCTGCCATCTTTAATAAGATTTGTCTGTTGCAGGGCAGACCCCATTAGTTATGAGAAAGGCTAGCTACGTGAAGACATTACCCATTTGTGCTGATATTGTAAAGACAACTGGGCTTGGGGAAGTGAAGGGGCAAGGGAAAGGCAAAAACCCCTTTGCTCGTTAAATGCGAATGTAAAAGAGAATCTGATCTGACTTAAAGGCTGCACCATCTCTGTCTTCATTTTGATATCTCCCCAAATTAGCAAAAAAGTGCCTTTAGCAAAATATTGGGGTAGTTTTGATGCTGCTGCTTCTGAGCTTCACTTCTCTTTTTCTGTCTTGGCTTCACAGCTTCAGCAATTTCTGCCCACACTGGTTGGCTGTTGACCCATACAGCTCTGCTTTCATCTTTCTGTGTCGTCATCACACGGAATGTAATGTCATTGATATTGTTCACAAAAACACATTGGCTGCCACAGGGAATGAAATAAATTGCAACGAGGGCAAATGAGCCCAAGGCCTGGGAGGGGAACAAGACAAAGTGCTGTGAACAGCAGCAAAACAAAATGGATCTCTTTGCAGCAGCTGTGAAAAAACTGCCAAAATGGATGGTGCTTTTCAACATGCATGACATGCTGAGCACGCAATAAGCTAAGCCGTTTGGTTCAGCTCTAATGTAGCTCAGATGAACACTGTAATATGTCTTCTTATTCATGTTTTTCCACCCAAACAATAAGCAGCCAATTTGTCCTGGAATTGTCCCCCAAAGAGGTCAAGTGGTTTTGCATAAAATCTGCATATGTTAATCTATACGGGCAAATGCATATTTGGAGACAATAAGTATGATTCGAAAATAAATACATCTCATGATAGTGGGCAAGACTGTGATCAGCCAACTGAACAGGGGCTTAAAATTGACCAGTTACATCAACACCTCCACCACTTCCCTTTCTTTTTGGCTCTTTAAACTAGCTTGGAATAGGCAGCCCTTCAGATAGGAGACATCTTCAAGTAGAGGACCTTCCTCTGTAAATTAGGGCACATGGCCACATACCACTGAATGGGGAAACAGTTATGCTTATCTTCCCTCTCATTGTTGCTCCCACCTTGGCAGGCAAAGAGCAAGTGAACAGGCGAGCAGGAGCATCTCCCACTCCTTCTTCTTGGCACCACCATTGAGGGCTGGACCAGAGCAAGAGGCAGGTAAACTGAAGCAGGGAAGAGGAGCCACTCTGTTGGGCTCCGAATAGTGGGCTCCAGCTCAAGACAGGACCTGTCCAGGCCCACACTGCAATCCAAACAACACATCCTGTCATTTCTTCTTCAGTTCGTGGAGGGAATCAAAGACACCTAAAGGTTGGGGTTTTTTTGGGGGGGGTGGTATAGGGAAAGGAATATTAAAGAAAAGAAACATATACATTGGCAGTTGGTTGTTGCTGGTGAAGTATTGCAGTTCCAATGTACTTGCTAGATTTTACCTCCCAGCTTTCATGAGAAACTTTGCTTTTAAGTAGGCTTTATGCCTGTTTGCTATATGCTATGGATCACCGGAGAAGGAAGCAATAAAATGTGACTAGTGCTAGTATACCAAGGAGTGACAGCATTATGACTTTTATCAATTTGTATGAGATATGAGTGCATGTATTTGTAAAATAATGCATGCCCTACTAAGTTAAACTGATTCTTCTATATCGCAGATTTACAGCTGCATGAGGAGGGTAGGATCATATTCCACAAGCTCTCATTTAAGGAGTAATTCTATTGATGTCACAGAATGAAGGTGCATGGATCCACTCATCTCCTTCTGAGCATCTTTGTTTTTGGCTTCCTCCCAAACTGGACAAGTCAAAATAAGTAGAAACAAAACAGAAAGGGGGTACAGCTTAAGTGTGCCACCACCTCTTGCAATTTCCTCCTTGATTTATCCATTCAGTTATAAATTCTTCCCAGGTCTGATGAATTAAGTAAGCCTCAATAAGCTCTTGTTTTGAAGTCTAAGTATTTATTTATTTAATTTTTGTACTGCCCAATACCTAAAGGTCTCTGGGTGGTGTGCAACAGTTAATAAATACAATACAATACATCACCATGTGCAATATAAATAGCAATGAACTTTCTATTTCTCTTCTCCATCTCATTGCAAGGAAGCTGTGTAAGCACTAAATCAGTGTCTGTTGGCAGGGGATGGACTGGATCAGGGCAAACAATCTGAAGCTTAATCCAGAAGGGCTCCAGGTCAGTTGGAAGGTGGACCAGGGAATAGTGTGAGCTGCATGGGGTTACACTCCCCCAAGGACACAGGTTTGCAGCTTGGGTGTACTACTGGATTCAACCTGCGTCTGGATGTCCAGGTCTTGGTGGTGGCCAGAAGTGCCCTTGCACAGAATACACCAGCTGTGCCCATTCCTTGAGTGGTCTGATTTTTCCTTAATGACACAAGCTTGTTTGCATTCCATTTGGATTACTGTGATGTGTTTTATATGGGGCTGCCTCTGAAGAATGTTCAGAAACTCCAGCTGGTTCAGAGAGCTGCTGGCAGGCGATTGACCAGGGCTGGTTGCAGAAAGCATACATTCACTGGCTCCCAGTCTGTTTCCAGGCACAATCCCATGACCATTAAAAGCTCTGTGTGGCTCAGGTCCTGGCTATCTGAAATGCCATATTCTCCCATATGAATACGCATGGGCTTTAACAGTTCATTAACTGTGCACATTTATGCTATAAGCCAAAGGTCGTGATTTAAGAAATAATGGTCTGGAAACTTCAACTGGCACAAAATAGGGCAGCTTGTTTATTGACAAGGATGGTCAGACATGAACAAATAAACCCTGTTCCCCATCATCTGCATTGGTTGCCAGGTGAAGTCCAGGCTCACTTTAAGGTGCTCACACTGACATATAAAGCCCTAAATGGCTAAGGCCCTAGATATCTAAAGGACATCTCCTCCTGTATACACAGAACCAGACCCTAAGATCTTCCACAGAGGTCATTTAAAAGAAGTGAAGAATATGGCCATGTGGGGAAGGGCCTCCTTGGTTGTGGTATTCCGATTATGGTAGCAGTTTAGGATTATTCAATTTTATATTGGTTTTTATGTATATTGTCATGGGAAGAAGTGGATTTGTTGTTAGTTGCGAAGTCATGTCTGACCCATCGCGACCCCATGGACAACACTCCTCCAGGCCTTCCTGTCCTCCACCATCCCCCGGAATCCACTCAAGCTCACAGGGACTGCTTCTGTGACTCCATCCAGCCACCTCATTCTCTGCTGTCCCCTTCTTCTTTTCCCATCAATTGTTCCCAGCATTAGGCTCTTCTCCAGGGAGTCCTTCCTTCTCATCAGGTGGCCAAAGTATTTGAGTTTCATCTTCAGGATCTGGCCTTCTAAAGAGCAGTCAGGGTTGAACAAGTGGATTAGTTGTTAAATTACTGTTATGTGTTGTTCTTTATTCTTAATCATTGTTTATGCTGTTTGACTTTTGTTGATTGTGCAAATGTCCTATGACACGTGCACTTGACATCAAAGTGATTGTCGATATTGTGTGTTGTTTTTATATGGTTTTGTTGTACACTGTTCTGAGAGCTCTCTGGCTAGTGAACAGTAGATAAAATCTTAAATAAATAAGTAAATAAATGCAATAGCCCATCAAAAATACAAATAACTGGAAAATAGAAAAAGAGAGATAGAGAAAGAGAAATATGCATGCACCATATTGTGGTTCCTTCTGTAGGCTCCAGTAAGTAAGAGGTCTCCTGCAACAATGATCAGGAAGCTGGGTTTTATACCCAGTAATGCATTCCGAACCTTTCCTGCACTCCCATAGACTTGTGACTTGCACCCAGCCTTTATCATGCCTTGATTGTGAGCTTCTCACTGTTGGAAATGAAGGTGGTGAACTCAACAGAACTTTGATCTGATCAGCAAGAAAAATGCTCTGTTTCACCTATGATCTATGTGTCAGCTTGCACCTTTGTATGTCAGAAGAAAGCTGTATGAGGCAGATGTTGATTTACCTTAGCAAGAATGACTCATCATTTTCCCACAATTAATTTTTTTCCCTTTTTGGTACACTGTAATGCAAAACAGACTTATCTGCTTTGACAGAATGCTATGGAACAAACAGAAAAGACTAAATTTGTATTGGCAGCTACCACTGTGTTGCAGTTATGAGTAATACAACCTAACTAGAAAGGACACTGAGAAATCAAAATAGATTATGGCTCTTGGAGAACTAGAGGAAAATGAAGGAAAAATAATACCTGGTACTTCCTAGCAAATCTGATTTTCCTCTACTTTATGAAGCTGCTGGTTAGTTATTGTTATAGCTTTTCTTTGCCTGCATTATTCTTCCTCTTATTGATTCTATTTAACATGTTATTACATTGTATTCTTGTGCTGCAAATTAACTGTGCTCTGTCCCCTTAAGCACAACACAGTCTCCTGGGTTCAATGTTTTCTCCTACCGCTTTGCATGAGCAACCTGCCACAGACTGAAGGCAAGGTGAGCAAATCAGAGAGCTGCATCCAACCATGTTACAAAAGCAATTGGGTTTAACTCATTTGTGTGTACCGCCTTATTTCTTTAACAAAAATCAGCAGCCAATATAAGAATAATTTGCTCTGAGAAGCAGAGGCAGATATGGTGCAAACATACATACACAAAGGGCAGGTGTTCCAGGAAAGCTGTCTATTTTCAACCCAGAATTAAAACTAGGTCTACTGGGAAAAGGCATCTTTTGGAACATGAGAACATGTTATATTCATGTCTCATGGGACGTGAGAGCCATGCTGGGTCAGGACAAGGATCTGTCTGGTTCAGAGTTCTGTTCACAGAGTGGCCAAAAGTTTCCCAGGACATGAGTGTAATGGTACCCTCCCACCCATGTTCCCCAGCAGCCGAGGCCTTCTGCTTCTAATTCTTGTGGCTGCAAGGAGCCATATGGACTAGTAGCTAGTAATAGCCTTATTCTCAGTGAAATATGACAACATGGTTTTCTTAACTTCCAAGTAATCGAAGTTTATCGAAAAGGAACACCACTGGCAACTGCTTGCTGTATACAGTAATCCCTTCGGCAAACTTTCTCTTATGAGGAGGCCTAAAGTTTTTGCTAAAAACTTTTGCAAGATTGTGTGTGCAGACCATCTGGTCACAGGTGTCTGGGTTGCCTTTTGTAATAACAACAGGCTTGATTTATTCTCTGAGATGGCTACAGTTTTATACCCTGAAGAAAGTCAACTCACTGTGATCTCTTTGGTACATAACTAACAAGCATCACAATTTTTTGAAAATGAATGCCGCTGTTCCCACATCTGGATTTGTAGGAAAGGAATACTAGTGAAACCTGTGGTATGTTTGCTTTTTCTGCTAGAGCACATTGGGAAAAAACAAACAAATAACAGAAAGTTGTCCATTGTTACAGTTCATCTGTAAATGTGGTGTATGTTTTTCAGCTCCCCTCTGGCTGCTGAGGCATCCTCACATATCTGAGCACCATAAGCAGAGGATGTTTTGGAAATGTTTGCAGTAAGAATTTTGCAGCTTCCTGTGTGGGCTCAGATGGCATCTACTTGCTTGTTAGATATTTTCCATTGCTAATATACTAATGTGAGCCAGTGTGTATAGTGGTTACAGCAATCTGGGTTCTAGTCCCCATTCACCCATGAAGCCAACTGGGTGACTTAGGGCCAGTAACATACTCTCCACCCAACCTACCTCACAGGGTTGTTGTTATGGGAATCAGATTGAGAGCAGCAGGAGGAGAATGATGTAAGTCACTTTGCATTCTTAAAAAGAAACAAGAAAAGGTGGCTATAAATCTAATAAATAAACAATAGTTCAACAGTGGCATTCTTATAAAAGTGGGATAGTCATCAAGGGGGAGAGGAGAGGAAGGATCCTGAAAGCCAGTTTAATAATATCTGTGCAAAATGATAGGTTTGGTGGAAAAAATGATTTTGTCATAAGGCCTTCCCAAATTAGGGGTTTTGTCAACCTGGTCCATTTCTGGTGATTCCAAATAAAGTGAATAATTTGCCTATTATCAAGACAGACAAAATATCTCCCCCCACCACACACACACTCACACTCTATGTTTTGTTTTCACAACAAGGATTGGGCTGAGCTTGCTAGACATGACAAGTAACTGAAAATGTTACTCAGCATTTGGCATGGTCACTTTCATTCTGAGTAATTTATATGTATGGATTTGCAGTTGTTCCAGTCATTCTAATAGTGGTAGAACTGACCCCCAAAGCTGAAAGAGTAAAAATATTAATTTATCATTAGCTGGAGGAGTTCAGTCCCTGGAACAGCACAAGGCAATTCATACATCATCACAGTCAGAGGTGGCCTAAAGACATACCCCACTAAGGCTGGTGCCCCAAAACTTTCCTTTGGAGCCCCAGATCTCTGTGAAGCCATCTGCCCCACCTCCATCCTGTCCATCAGAACTTGCTGGATTAAAGCTACAGGGGTCCTGGTGATTCCTGTTGCTTCCAATCCCCCTGGATTAACTACCCCCATCTGCTTCATTTCTTGCTGTCCCCTCTCTGGAATTTCTCTGCCTAGGGATCCCCCCCGCCCCTTTGCAGAAATCAAATGCTCTATTCTAACCTGTCCAAACTTCCCTTTTTATAAATATAGGTATCCTTCAGAGACAGGGTCATTTAAAGACATACACAGAGAGATAGACCTTAAATTATATGTAAATTAGCATATGCACATGTATATTCCCCCCATGGGCCTAAACCCCAAATTGTTTCCATGCCTAGCACCACCCCAGTCATGGGTGGCAACTGCCCTAAATGAGTTGTGGAAGACCCACATAAACACTGTAGTAATACATAATAATAATCTGATGAATTTCTTTCAGTGTTTCTGGGGTATATTTGACTCTACCTTATACTATGGCTTGTTAGAACAAATCATGGTTTCTGGTCGTGGCCTGCTCTGGAACCACCATTTCCTGGATCTGGGCATAAGAGGAAACTCTGGGTACTTCAGAAGTGGTAGAAAAACAAAAACTTCTAATCTCCTTCTTGCCTTCACACAAGAAGATAGATAATAGAAACCCTCAGGTTGTAGGTGTAGTAGTTTTTCTATATTTTTCTATATGTCTGAACTAGTTTAATGCTGATTCATGCTAAACTAAAAGTATATTGGTAACTCATCTAAGTTAAGCCCATTTACTCACTTAGATAATTATTTTTGATGCTGCCCGCTCCCACATGTAGCTTATACTGGAGATTCCTGGGATTAAAGTCAGGTTTTCTGCATGCAAAGAGAACTTGGCTGTTGGGAGATATAGGCATGGAATGGAATAAATGATTGATTTTGCTGTAATAATAAATAACAACATATGATTTCATTTCATTGTACCCTCCATAAAGGCCTTGCGTATGCAAGAGATTCTTTTGGGATCCAGGCCAGTCCAACCAGGAGGTGGAGGCTTTTCTCATTGGATGGATCTTGAGGTACCATTAAAAATGCATAGTTGGCATCAATCATGATAAGCCCAGGGGAAGAGCTGTTTGGATAGTCTCCCTCAGGTACAAAAGTGTCTTGAAATATCTTTGTTCAAAACAACTCACATTGAGTTGACAATGCCAGAAGAAACTAGACAGATAAAGGGGGTAAAGTCTCCACTTTTCATTTTTCCCACCTCAGTTCCCCATATTCCTGTGATCTGGCCAGCAGCTTCAGATCCCAAGGGCCAATTTATTCTTGTACAGGGAAAAAGTTCACATCCATTTCTTAATTGGCATGTTCAGTCCTTCTTCTCGCCATGGATTGAGATACTGTCCTGCAGGCCTCTCTGACTAGTTTATGTTTTGTTGAAATATGCTGATCCTCCTCTGTGGAAGTCCCAGAGCAGCTCATATGGTCTTATGTGTCCTACATTAAAGAGAAGAGTCCTCTACTGAAGGCATCCTTTAGTGTAAAGTGTCATGGTGTGTTCTGGGGTTATTGCTTAGCCCTCACACAATCCTTCTTCCCAGGTTTGCAGAATAGGATATAGGGCAACTGTAGCTTCCATATTCAAAGTGGCAGCTGGCATGTATCACGGCAGTTTGTTCTGTCATATAAACTGGCCCAATATAAGGCAGCTTCCTATATTCCCATGAGTCTGTCTAATTAAGTAGGGCTGTAATCCTTTACTGATTTGCCTGGGAGCAGGACTGATTGAGCTCCCTGAAACTTCTGCAGACACACCTAGGATTGTGCCATAAGGACTGTGCATTCCTGCAAAAATGATGCATGCATATACCCAGAGGTTCTGCATGCAGCTGGGTATCAAGTTGCCACATCTTCAGGTAACATGCTCTTGCTTTTGATTACTGTGGATTTTAAGCCGTTTTGTGCTTCTTCTTATCAACTGCTAGACAATGTGAAGATTTGTACTTCTCAGTTTCAGTGGTATTTATGCAGAGTCTGCATAATAGCTCCAGTGCAGTCAGAGGGCGGAAATAACAAGTGTTTTTAGCAGCAGGTGACCAAGGACAGATATTGAAACAGCAAATGTATACCAAGCAATGCAAAACCTAGATGAATAAGAAAGGCAAGGTCCAAATGTGCATTTTGCATAGATGTAAATCCCAAAAGGCTTACAGCAATGGTTAACCTTTAAAGGACAATAAATAATTTAAATTGCCTACAGAAAACAAAGAGCTTTTATTCTTCAATGTCTTTTATGATCTCTGCTAGACTTTACAATTGCTACAGCAAAACACATGTCATGGTGAGAAGGAAATGAAGAGGCAATAGCTATGATTAAACAATGTACAGATTTATTAAAACTGGTTAAATATCATGGGAAGTAGAATGCTAAACATCAAGACCAGTGTGGAAGGATGAGTGGAATGAGAAGACTCATATGAAAACCATCTAGGGTGGCCATGTGTCCTACTTTACACAGTCCTCTATTTGAAGATGTCCTCTTGTAAGCTCAGACTGACAAATAAGATAGACGAGAATTGGGCCTTTTTAGATGCATTAGGCTGCAGAGGGCAGCCCCAGGTTTGCAGAGATGCTCAGCATATTGCCTTCTAATGGGCAATGAATGAAATTAATACTTTTTTAAAAAAGCAATTTGATCATGCTAATAATAAAACCAAGAGCAGTAGATGAATAAGTTTATAGGTTTTACAAGGTCAAATGAGTTCTGGATTTTGATTCTTAACTGTTCACGTTTGGAGATGAGCACTATAATCACTTGGTAAGATGGAAAGTCAACTCTGATTTCATTTTCAAAAGGAGGTTGCTTTTGCTTTCAGAGTCTTTCTTAATAAAGAATAATGAACATCAATACCCAAGTTATTCAGTAAACCTATGCAATTAAATTAAATTAAATTAACATAACCAAGCAAACAAAGAAACAATAATTCAAGTCTTCTATTTAAGTAATAAACACAATACCAAACTGAAGGTTAACTGCACATCCTATAAAAAGACACACCACCTTAATCATCATTATTAATATCTTTATTAACACCATTATTACTTTTAGGAAGCTTAAGAACTCTGCAAACACTAATGTGATTGAAAAAGGCTCTTTCTTCATAGTGGTTCTCTTCTAAACATGACAAATTCAGATAGAATTAGCTTTTTTACATGGTTCACCTGATTGCTATATATTCAACCCTATCCGTGATATCCTGTTTTAGCCCTTAGCCTGCCAAGGATCTCCACTGCTTTCCTTGACTAAACTAACAGAAGAATTGGCCAGCCCAAAGTGCTAAAAGATGAAGGGATTAGCAAATGGTCCTGGGTCGAGAATTATGAATGCCAGAGGCCTCCAAAACCAGGTTATGGGTTTCAACGAGCCCTATGGGCTCTTATGATAATTCTTTTCTTCAGTATTATTGTTATATGACATTAAATCAGTCAGATTCATGAGCAACAAGAGGTCAATGTCTGATTGAAATTCATAAGGTCAAAAAGGAAACTAAAAATCAATTTATAAGAGAGGAAGATTTAGGTTCAAACTATATCCACAAGCGATAAAATTTCACATCCATAAATGTAAGAAATCAGTTATTAAGCTTGCTGGAGGGGGGAGGGGAGGGAGAGGAGAGGAAGACTTATTAAGTTTTACGCACACATAAGGCAGCTAACACATAATTTTATCAGACGTTACTGAAATCCTGTGTGTAATATAAGAGATGATGGTCTAAAATGCTAAATGGTTTAGCACTAAATTATTAAGTGATGCATCCCTAAGGTATTAAAGAGACAGGAAATGCAGAGCAGGTGTGTCTTACTACGAGATCTTGATCACTAGTTTAAGTGCACACTGATAACAAATGCAGTTTGGAGACAAAATAGCATTAGTTATATTTTTGCTATATGATCATTGTGTGTCATAAGGACTTAAAGCTTTTACCTGACAATGAAATATTCCCTTCGTTTTTTAACAATGCATTTTTAAAGTTGAGTCTCTGTGGACCATAAGCACAAGAATAAACACAACAGATGAAGCTCCCCCCCTCTCAGTCTCTGTGTGTGTGTGTGTGGTGTGTGTGTGTGTGTGTGCAATCACAGTTTAGACTGAAATAGTATATAAATAATAATATCTTGTTTAGATGGATCATAAGCTCACACAACAGAAAACATGATGTTATTAATACTGAATATAGAGAAAACCTTGAAGAGAAAAGATAATGCTTGACCAAGATTCTGATATAATAACTACCTTACCCAAGGAACCTTCTTAAGTGCAGTGAGGTAGTATGCTTACTGTAGTTTTCACAAGTTCTTTGGGACAAAAAGTTTGTCATTAATGGTTAAGTCTGCAGTCTTATGGGCACAGTGAAGAAGAAAGTCCCATCAAATGCCATCAAACTTACTTCTGAGTAAAAACGTTTCAGGATTGGAAAGTTCCCCTTAGATAGCTTCCCCCTGGTACCTACTCTGTGTTCATTTCATTGCCAAATTAAGAAGTGTTTTCTGTCCTGTCGGCCAATTGTTCCTCTTGAAGATTTTTATAGGCCAAGAAGGCCAAGGATACAGCAAGGAAGCAGTTGCACGAAGCAGTCCAAGCACCTTGTCAACACCCTTGAGCTGTACCAAAGCTCATCCAAGAAAACTGGAACAGGCTGTGGTCTGGATACTTCACCTTATTCAACTGCAGTAGTGCTGGAGATACAAGAGGTTTTGTGCTGGAAGTACCCAGCAAAAATATTATAACCAGCCTCAGATACGAGTACATCTATGATGTCCTTGAAGCCAGCATATACTAGGTCCTAGAGGACCCTAAAAAGCTCTGCAGGGTGGTAAATAGAAGACTGAATAGAGGCTGCAGGATGTTGTTGCTTTGCCCTCCTCATTGTCCCTAAGTATTCCTGAGTGTAGGGTCATACCAGGGTCTGGTTGTATCCACTAGGCGTTATTCTGCATCTATGCTCAAGCTCTCTCCTGTTTTGTTTCATTGCTCTCACATCCAGGGTATACCACAAAGCTCTAAGTGGTACATGCCTCACACTCACAAATAGATTTTGAAAGTTTTTAAACTACACCCTTCTCCCTCTCCCTCTCCTTCAAAAGGAGAAGAACGTGGGAGAAGTGTGCATATTATGAAACTCAGTCACTGCTTTCAGGTCCATGAAAACTTGAACAACTATCCTTTTTCTTCAGCCTAAATCATGTGTTCCCATGGGCTTCCCCCTTTCTGGCATTTTCTGGGAGAAGAGCAAAGGCACTCAACAAGTTCAAAGCGGTCTTCAGAGGTGGTTGTTCAACTCTAAAACAGGAACAAAGACTGCATGGTACTGCAGGTTTTTTTGTGGACTCCAATGACCCCTGCTGCCACCACTGATGTATTTGCCACCAAAGTTCGGCAGCACAACACAAAATCAGTCCTTCTTTGCTGCAGTGCCAGCAGACTTCAAAATTTTGGGGCCAGATCTGGTGGTGGAGGGCAACGGGTGGCTCTCAGTAGGTTTTTTTGTAAGGAAATAGGACGCTAGGCCTGAACTCCTGAATGTAGCTGCAGTGTGCCCAAAAGCTTGCCTACTCAGTTTCTTTGTTTCGGTCAAAACAAAAGGAATTTTTCTTCATATGATGAAAAATTCTTGTTTGTTTCAAAATTTGTTTTCAAACCAACAACATAGACACGTACAGAAAAAGGATGCTTCCAGAAAAATCATTGAGAATTATGCAGGCTGTTATTGCATGTCTTACACTATGTTATATGAAAGGATAATTTACATTATGCAAAATGTAAATTGGTATATAAAGTTAGATATAGTATAATTCACAGAGAAGCCAAATGTAACTATTAAAATGAAATAAAAATCTATTAATGCCATAAACCTACTTAATAAAAGTTGCTTTCACATTCAAAATAACAAAATATCAAACCCCCATGCTCCATATCTGAATAACAAAAAGCAAGGAATAAATTAACAAAGGTTAAGAACCTTGTAGCATCTGACTAGGAAAGCTCTGGGGGATTATAAAATTTCATGCTTTCCTAATAAAATAAAAGATAAAAAAGCTTGGGAGAAGACTAGCAAAAGTTAAAATAAATGAGCATAAAGGAACTGAAGAAGCTTGACATGACAGAACTCACAAATGTGGGAAGACCAAAGGAACAGTTTTAAAGCGTTACAGACCTAAATTAAATGCAAAGTGAATATTAGTAGTAGATTAATAGAAATTTACAAAAGGCAAACAAGTTCTGTTTCTCAGTTACAGAAAAACATCTTTATAGCTCATTATTTTCTCTCCTCAGCACTTGCAAATATAAATGTAATAGAAATTCAGCCTCGGTAACATCTAAAACATGAGATTTTAAAAAACACTTCTTCAGAGATATGGTTAGTGTTCTAGAAATCCACATGCATTTGGGCACACACACTGACTCTCCTCTACTGAAATGAATGGAGAAGCAACACTCATTTCAAGCTGCCCGTATATGTCCATCATGTCTGCCCGAGAGGAGACGAATGAATGGATAGAATTTTCATGCAGCGGAATGGAAAAACTGCAAAAACTAGCTGCATGAACCATGCAGTTGTTCCCATGAGCTACAGTGCTGCTGGAGTTTACCTATTGCAAAGCTAGAACCCTTCACAACATAATGCAAAATATGGATTATATTCACCACTGAGAGAGTAGCAGTGGGTTAAGAACTGGTATTAATAATACAGAGGGGTGCAAAAGTAGGTATACAGTTATATGAGTTATACAGAGTTCCTCACCCTGTGCCAAAGCATGCTTGAGTGTAGAAACTAGGCTACAGGAACGTGTAAATGCTGAAGGCTGGCAATTTGAGCACTTAAGAGATTGTACTTAATTGCAATTTGTATGTCATCCTTATTGTGACTTAATAGAGCTATTGTTTTTAATAATAAAAACTGTATACCACTCTGCATATTAATAATAATAGTAATAGTTAATAACAACAACAACAACAATAACAATTATTACAACAACAACAAAAATATCAGAAGAGAAGAAACAGCACCTAGATAAGTTTGTGGATACCATCCAACCAACTGTTCCAACCTTGGAACTGGGCATTGGAGTTCTGATGCCTCTCTCCATCTCAGGTGGCAGGTAAAGAACCTTACCAGCTGTTATCTCATGGAGAATGGAACATTTTGGGAGGCAAGGAGGAGGGAGACCTTCTCCAGCTTTCTTCTGCACCCCTTCCATAATCCATCAGTTAGATGGGGAAAGCCCATCTAGGGGAAATTAAGGGTGGAAGAACCCCTGCTTCTTAGCATTGCTCCCCAAAACAGCAAATTTGACCCTTTTAAACTAATGTGTTTGCCACCATTGTTCAACAAATACAATACAACATCTGTCACAAGCTAGGCTTCCTCCCTTTGCACATACAAAGCCAAAGGCCTTTCTTGCAAAGAGTTCTTTATTGACCAAAGCATTTGTCAGGAAAACAAACACTCAGAATGAATCTCTGAGCATGCACAGTGCAGTCTGTTGAACTCAGTCTAGTATTTACTTCTAGGAACTCTCTTTTTGAGCATGCTTGGACCCCCCTCCTTTTGGAAGATGCCTTTTGGAAATAAGCATACCTCCTCCTTGCACACCAATCCTCTGATAGGGCCACACTCCCCTGATGATGCCACACCACGGGATTGACAGCTGCACCTGTTTCATCAGTCTCGGAGAAACTCTCCTGTTCCAAGCCCCCTCCCAATAACTGTCTATCTTGGTTATCCTCAGAGGCTGCCTGTGCACCTGGGGCCTTCAGATAAGCACCTCTGCTTCTCTCATGTCAAGGAATTGGCCCCATTCTGAGCCTCCCCCTGCTCTTGCTCCTGCTCCTCTTTCTTCTCTGAGACCCAGTGAGGAGACTGTAGGAACGCACAGCATAAGCAACTGTCTTCCCAACAGCATTGGACAATCTCCCCTTTGGCTAAGAAGCAGGACAAACTAGCACTCAGTGTGCAGACTCCTCAGTAGTGCCTGAACCGTATGGGCAATGTCTTGGTTATCTTACCCAAGGGTTCCATTATTTGTCATCAAAAAAAGATTAAGATAGATAATTTTCTGATTAAAAGACAGTCCTTCAACCCAGTAAGTAATTAGAGTTATTTGGCAACAGCGTGAATGTATGATACTATGGGGAGATTGTAGAATGTCAGTTCTTCATGCCTTTTTCTTGGAATTCAGTATTGGCTTAATATAGCCAAATTCCATAGTATGGAATTCAGAATAGACATTAGCAGAAATTTAACTCTGAATTGTCCATCTATAATACATCAGTACAAGTACACATATTAATATGAATCTACCAGACATTTTGTTAATTGCTTTCTTTAACAGCCATAACCTTCAAGCATGTTTTGGTAGCCTTATAACCTACATATATTTTAGTGATAGCCAGTTCACACACAGCATGAAGCAGTGGTATGGTTTGTTGGAATCTGGATTGTCGCTGTGTCTGAGCTTATTTCCACAAGCAAATCTTGATTCATTAACCAGCTGCACAACACAAACAGAAGCCACGGCTTATTGTTGGCTTGTAAAATCTGCCTTGTTTAATCAGTGGCCAGGTTTGGACAATCTCCAGGAGAAAGAAGGCTCGGTGGTTTCTTTTTTCTGTCCCCCACAAGCCAGTTGCACCCTGAATGATTTCATCCCCATGAATTATCCCCATGGTGTGAAGTTTCTTGTGTTGTCTGAACTCAGTGAGGTGTGAGAAGAGGAGAGAAACACCACAGAAACCATGACTTGTTGTAGCATTCTTGTATGGTTTTGTGGCCACCCCAACTGTATACCTTGTTGGCTTTAGATGAAATGG
The DNA here is from genome assembly GCF_004798865.1 of Varanus komodoensis. Lineage (NCBI taxonomy): Eukaryota > Metazoa > Chordata > Lepidosauria > Squamata > Varanidae > Varanus > Varanus komodoensis. The sequence goes on along the minus strand of NW_025336481.1, from coordinate 15,650,972 downwards.
AAAGCATGAGCATCCTTAGGACAATCATACAATACATGACCAGCAAGTGGGGAGGAGTCTTGGAAAGGCACCATGGCTTCTTTTCCCCTTGTGATTATGTAAACCTGGTCACTAGCTTGTAGTGCTGTCTGAAGCCAGAACCATGGCTTGTATTTGGCTTGTTTGTACTGCTGTTCACCCTGAAACAGAAGTGCTCAGCACAAACCAGTCTGAAGGCTGGCAAAATGTGCAGAGAGAAACACACCCGAAACAGAGCCATGGTTTGTTTGCTTGCTGGAAAGATAATGGGTAAAGGATCAGCCAGCTTAGTGTTACATGCAAACACAACAGTTACTCAAGATCATAAATATAAACCAGAGCAAACATTGAACATAATAACTGAAACTAGAGGGGAAAATATGTGCAGTAACTTAAGGAAATCTATAAGTCCTGTTCTCTAACTACTTCCAGTGTTAGCCAAGTCATGCTCATGGAGCTTCTAAAACTGGCTATGGGGACCATCATAAGCAGTACAGGGGCAAGTTCCCCCTGCCTACCACCTGTAATCCAAGCTTGATGTTAATTGTTACTGAACTCATAATTATCTAAGAAATGCTGATGCTAGACAGAATAAAATTCCAAGAAATTTGTTCTGAACTGCTGTGGTTGAGACTTTCCCAAAACAACTCCAAATATGGATCCCAAATAAAAATAAGTTGTGCTTCAAGAATCTTTAAGATGGCACCCACTCAATCCTCTTCCCTTCAAGTAACCAAGAATTAGTAGTGTGCTTAAACTCTGGATATTTAATCCCAAGTTCTCAGTAAACAAAAAGGCAAACAAACAAACAAAAACACCCTGCCCAAATTTTTAAAGGAAGAAAAATTCTTTGATCCAATGGATATTTAACTTCCAATTAAGATGGAATGGATTGTAGCCCAATAATAATTACTGATTAATTTAGGAAAATTGATGGTTGCTTATTTGATCACTTTTTAGAGCTTTCTGAAGGCCAGGATAATATTGACTTAATAAATAGGATGTTGGCTTACATTTGGAATTTCTAATTAGTAATTTTAATGGGGAAAAGGCTAATAGTGTGGACACCACCTAATTTTGTATAAACCAAAGAACAAGGCATCAGAACACATGGCATGGGTTTGTCATAGCAAAGACCATTGCAAGACTACAAGTAGTCATCATTAATACAATGTCCTATTTTTTCCCTTCTTCCCTAAGACCAAAGTTAACACATCAATCTGGCCATTTCTAATGAGATATAGGATAATACTACATGGTCCCGACTTGCTGTCAGCCACTACCTAATGGGTTTAGAGTAAGAAACGATCCTTCATTAATTAACCTTCAGTTTCTATGTAGATTCACTCATTGAGATGCAGGTAATTAAACCAAGGTCATTTCAAGGACTGATGGGGGGAAAGCAGCAGTACAAAGACAGCGAGTTCTTAGGCTCTGGAGGGCTTTTACTACCATTTTAACTCAGGTTTGGTAAGCAGCTGTTTAGAAAAATCACTTCCTGTTTTAACACTGTGCCTTGTCTCAGGAGAGTGGGGAGAATGTATTTTGGTGCCACGTGCTTTTGAAGGTGGAGAAATAACGAGAAAAAAGATGGCACATGACTTGACTCGATTCTAATTACCATTTTGGAAGGTGATGGTTTTGCTAAGTTATAGGTTAATGAAGTATCCACAGAACCATTTGAAATCCACAGAAAAGCTTAGCCCATTTGTTTTACCAGGTTAACAAATTCTCATGTGAATAAGCCTTTATCATGCACAGAAAAGCTTGTGTGTGTGTGTGTGTGTGTGTGTGTGCGCGCGCGCAGGTACACACACATACTGATAATAAGGGCTACAGATTTACATAGCATTAGGTAGGTATATTCAGTAAGCGCATAAAATGGCCACAGATATGCAAGGTGATTTCCATCAGAAATGGATTTTTAAAAGATGCAACCCCTCCATATTCTCCAGTATTCCTCTGGAGTCTGGCACTGCCATGTATCAGGAATTTAATACATCCCTGATCCCTAATTCTAGGTCAGTTACGTGCAGTCCTGATTTATTGGTTGCATATGTTCAGCTGACACACTGTTCCTCAACCTTCCAGATGTAGCTTCCAGCATTCCACTGGCCAGGCTGGATGGGAATTCAGGCAGTGGCAGACCAACACATTTGGAACATACCTGGTTGGGGAAGGCTACCCTAAGGAAGCATGCATGTAAGACTCTGCCTGTGGTAGCCTGGGACATTTAGCTCAGTGGTACAACTCATTTCTTCCATGCAGTTCAGTTCCTGGTATTTGAAGTTAAGATTAGGGAAAACCCTCAGCTGAAACTGGAAGGCCATTGCAGTTTAATACAGACAGCACAGTTTGGATGGGCTGTTGATCTTTACCTGGATACAGTCACTCTCTGCATTACTTAGCAAAGGTTGGCTCAACTGAATTCACTTTTCAGGAGAACTGTGCTCCTAGGTCTTACTCTTGAAGTTTATTTATTTATTTAAGTTTTTATATACTGTTCGTTAACATCCCCCCCAAAAGGCTCTCAGAAAGGTGTAAACTAAAAGCCATACAAAAATACATAATACTAAAAAAACCTTTGATGTCAATAAGACATCTACAGAGCCAACAAAATTCATACAACAATAATTAACGATAAGTAATAAAATGCATAATAATTGAACAACTATTCCACAATGTAGCTATGACAATATACATAAAAACCAATATAAAATTCTATTTAGCAGTTCAAATAATGGGAAAATAAAAAGGTTTTGATCTGGTGGTGGAATCTGCAAAAGGTCAGTGCCAGGTGCACCTTCCTGGGGAGCTGGTTTCATAGTCAGGGCACCACAGAGAAGGAGGCCCTTCCCCTCATGGCCACCTTCTTTACTTTCTTTAAAGGTGGCTCCTGGAGAAGGACTTCTGTAGACAATCTTAGGATCTGAGTAGTTCTATAAGGGAAGAGACGTTTCTTTACATATCCAGACCTAAGTCATTTAGGGCTTTAAATGTCAACCAAAGCACCTTAAAGTGGGCCTGGAATTCAGCTAGTAACCAATGCAAGTGGCTGAGCACCAGGCTTATATGTTCATGTCTGCCTGCCCTTGTCAACAGACGGGATGCCCTATTTTGTACCAACTGAAGTTTCTGGACTGTTTTCAAGGGCAGCCCCATGTGGAGCACATTATAGTAGTCCAAACACAAGATTACCAGAGTGTGGATTAACATTCTAGGATCTGTCCATCCAAATCGGGATGCAATTGATTATTAACCAAAGTTGATAGAAAGTGCTCCTGGCCACAAATGCCACCAGGAAGTCCAGGGACAATTCTGGGTCCAGTTGCACCCCCACCCCCTGCTCTTCACTGTTTCCTTTAGGGGTGTGTAACCCAGTCCAGGGCAGGGCAGGTATCCTCCCCCTAGATTAAGGCTCCCCACCTCAATCGCACCTCCACCTTGTCTGAATTAAGCTTCAATATATCTAGTCCATTACAAGTTACAATTTTTATTTCCAATATTCATTGATGAATGAACAAGCTAATCACATTTGCCAAATGCATGAATAAGAATAGTACTTAATTGAGGAAGCCAGTCGTAAGGACTTTCTAGATCATAATGTGGAATATAGTTTGTTCTTGGATTACAAGTCTGGGTAGTTCCTCTCCCAACAACCCATGATTCCACCTTTGGATGTTATGGGCAGCAACCCAGGGATGAGCCGCCCTCAGTTGAGAGTGGTAGGAGCAGCTGAGTGGCCAGGAACCAGCCTGCTTGCTTGCGTCTACTCTTTTATGGTGGTGATCCACATGTTTGATTGGGTACATGGAATGGTTTCTAGATGCCTCTGAAACAAAGCATAGCAATCTACTCATATCAGAACTAGAGCTGAGATCCGGTTATTTCCAAGGTATTTTTTCCAGGCCTGGTCAAAGTGTAAGTGTCTAAGCAAGTTATACTATTTGAAAGCATGAACTGAAATAATTTGTTCATGACAAACAAGTTGATCATGAACATTACCTTTTTATAGCCACCCTGTTACTGTCCTTGGCATGAGAGATAATTGAATTAGGAGAGTAGAGAATTGGGTTAACAAATTGCTTAAAAAGTAAAGATCTTCTACACATTTGAGGTCATTCTGGACCTCAAAATGATACAAAACATAAGATTGTCATCCAGCCCACCCCATCCCCACAAAAAATCCTTGTCAATTAAGCTTATGAGCTTTAATTGATTGATAATCCATTACTGCTGCATATATTTGCATATGAATTTAATAATACTTTGAAGAAAAAAACAGACATCTGTTTTAGATTATATCTGTCCATCATGGTAGACACTATTTTAGAAGAGTGATTTGCTTTTGTTTGATGGGAAAGAGGAATGAATATGCCTTGTGTGCTGATGTCTGCATGCAACCTATATTTTCATTTATTTCATTTTACTACAATTATTTACATCCTGCCTTTCCGGATACAGATCCTTCAAAGGCAGCTTATATATAGCACAACTAATCATTATGAAAATCACACATGTGCACATGCACTGACACACATAGAGGCAGGATCATGACTTATTTATTTAGATTTTCATATACTCCCCAATTTCCCTTGATTCTGGACATTTGGTTGAGTCTAAATGAAATTTAGGCTAAAAACACACATATTAAATAGAACTAATCTGGGACTTGACCAATGTGTTCCAAAGCCTGAATCCAGCCCAAATTTTGTGTACACACACACACACACACACCAGGCCATTAAATTTTTAGGTATTTTGCTTTTAATCAGGATTCATCAGGACCACCATCTAATGTTGCGCGCCTAGCAAAACTTTCCCACTTATCTTGTGGCATTTCATGTTCCATGTGCTCTTCTTCAGAAGTAATTCCTCAACTGTGTGGCAAGAGAAATGCCCAGGTACTGTAAAAAATACATCCATTAAGACCAATTCTGCACACACATACTTGGGAGTAAGCTTCATTGAACCTAATAGGGCTTACATCTGAGAATAAAGGTTACTGTAAGCTGAGACAACTTCCCTTCCTTTCCGTCCCTGAAAAATTTCCTCTCCCATTCACAGGAGGAGAATTGCAAAAGTATTTCATTCTTTGGTGGGGGACAGCAGAGATGTTGGGGGCACTGGCCACCGAAGAGCGTGACTTCATTTCCGCCATAACCAATCATTCCCGCCTTGCTCACAGTGGCAGCGAACCAAAAGTTGCTTCTCCAAGAATGTCCTAGGAATGGTTCTGGGCTGTGATGTAGCATCGTCCCAGGAGCAACTTGAGGGGGATGGCTGCATCCCCAGCTTTTGTCACTTCTCCATGGGATGACAAATTTCCCTATTAAGGTCAAAACAAGAAAGAGAGAGAGAAGCATCATCAACTGGATGTACCTCCCTTATAGCTCTTGCAAAGTTTCTGTTTGAAACTGTTTCCTTCCAATTTCAGCTGAAAGTTCAACAAACAAACAAACAAACAAACAAACAAACAAACAAGAACCTCCAACAGATATAAGAGTATCAACTCTAGAATAAACACTAACAAAATAGGAAGCTGCTGCTGCTGCTTCTTCTCAACATGACCCACTCTCTTCCCATGACTGGGCCACATCTTTGCATAGAATGACCAGGTGTCCAAAACTACAAGGACATCCCTTTATTTGAAGTGCTGTGAGAGGGACAGCTTATTTGGAAGCCTGCCTAGTCCAAGTCCAGTTTAAAGAGCCCACAAAAGAAGGGAAAGCAGGAGGGGATCTGAAGTTGCCCATCAATGGTTAGCATTTGGGCAGCTTTAGCAGTTCTTTCCTCAGTCTTTCAAAGTATGACAATATCATATTGCATTTGTGTTTAAATTATAGAAATTATTTCTAAATGAGCATTCACACATACAAATAAGCACATACAAACCTTCCTTTTTCTGTTTCCTGGAAATTTGGCCACCTTTTGTCTTGCCAGTTCTACTGAAGAGGCATTCTTAGGGAACTCCCTGAGACATCAGTGGGCTTCCTTTTTTCTAATCTTTGTCCCAAACAGAAACACATGATAGGGTGTTTTACTCTTTCCATGTGAGGATTAAGCATACCTCCATTCTGCCCCCACCCCATCAAAAATCTGTATCAAGGGATCATTATTTCATAGTGGTTCACGTTAAAGCCCTTCTCTATCTTTTTTTTTTTTTTAATGTGGGTATCATGAAAAAGGCTGTAGGGTCAGTTAGACCCCCATTAAAATAAATGGGAAAATGACACTGTGTATGGATTTTTTTTTTTTTTAAAGGAGGTGACTTCATTTTGACACTGCCATTGCTGCTTTCTGTTGATGTAGCAGTTATGATTAGGTGATGACCATTTGGTACACTCTCAGTATATTCCTCCAGGAAGTTTTCAGTTGCAGGAAAAACTCATGAATTGGTAGGAAGTGTTTTTTCTGTGAGATCCCGTGAGAAATACAGAGCCCCCTCCCACTATCCCTTCTAGTTGTACCACTGCACTATAAAAATAATCCTTAATGTAACAGCATTTTTATTTTTCTTATTTTTTACAATACTGTGGAATCATTGGCAAAAGCATTTTCTGTTCAAAAATACAACTTGAGTAGGGTCTATGTAACCCCCAAGAACACATTAATAAAGCTTGTCCCACCACAGTCACCACCGCCAAGAGTAGAAGAGCTACCTAAGGGAAAGATGGTTGTATCAAGAGGGTGGTATTAGGACACTGAGGGGGCAGTCCTACACATGTCTAGGCAGAAAAAGTCCCATCCCTTCCAGCTTTTCCCAGGATGGAGCCCAAAAACTGGGCCAGGCTCATAGGTTTCTGAGCTCAGATGAACAAAAGCCAAGAGACAGAGATGATAACATGCTTATCATCTCTTGATCTGGAATTAGCAAGAATCCCCCAGTCCTTGGGAAAAACACACATAATATTCAGTGACATTTTCTATCCTTCTGTGCCTGCTGTTAATTCAGCTTGAAATAAAGGAGCTCACCCATTGTGATATTTCTATGTCACGGGGCTGCAGTCATACTGTGTGGAAGTGGACATGAGATAGCACTGGGGTCCTTCGCTGCAAAGCAAATAGGGGAAAAAAAATCCCTAGTGGTACAATTGGTTATTGATTTATATATTCACAAGAGGTATGAATCAAGGTTTAACGTTTTAGGCCCGTATTTGGGGCTTATCTCCTGTTTATTTCTCCCCCACCCCACCCTCTAAATCACTCACATGATAAGAATGGGTGCCATTAGCTTCGTGGTCTTCTGTTTGGAGCACAGTGTACCCAGAATTAATGAAAGCCTCTGGGCCTCTGGGAAGGCCTTGCATGCACAGTACCCTGGAATGAGGTTTTTGAAATATGGCCTTGAGATATATTTGGGGAAGGAAAAAGAACAGGGCAGTTCTTTATAATATACACTACAGCCATAAGAATATTACTCAACGGCACTGGTATGGAGGAAGAGAGGCACTGATGGGAAACGGGTGCACAAGGGGAATTAAAATGCTGCTGCTCCTGCTTGTTTCTAGCTGCGTGTGGAGCATGCAACACGGGAGGGGCCGTGGCTCAGTGGTACAGCAGCTGGTTTGCATGCACACGGTCCCTGGATCGGTCCTCTGCACTTCCAGGTAGGACTGGGAAAATTCTTCAGGAATCCCTGGAGGGCCATTGCTGCCGACCCGTTTGGACGGTCCTGGGCAAGATGGAGCAGCGGTCTGATTCAGAATAGGGCAGCTTGCTCTGTTTCTAGCTGCATGCAAAATGGCTGAGGGTTGAGCAGGTTTCTTGTGGCTGTTTAATACTTGCGGTCTGTCTTTCCAGCTTTCTCCTTCCTGGGATGATAGTGCAGATCAAAAGACTCTTGGTTATTCCTCATGGAATTAGGGCTCATAGAGGACTTCATAGAGAACGCTCCTCTATTTGAAAATGTTCCCTGGAAGATGGAAAACAGGGAAAGAGGCAGAGGTCTTCAAGTCCCCCCCTTCCCATTAGCAACTGGACAATGGACTGAACAGCAGGCAGTCTTGCTGACTATGTCCAATATAGCAAGATGTCTTGCAATTCCATGTAAATGATTACTTCCAAATATGCATCTATGCATATAGATTAGCATGTGTTGTTATGCAGATTGGGGTCCTTTTTGCCTTTTGGTGATATTTATATGGCCAATCTATTTGGTACATGGACAATACCAGTGTATAAATGTAAGGATTGCCAGAAGTCCTACTTTGTGGAGAATAATCCTTATCTGAAAGCATCTTGTATTTGAAGGGCTGCTCAGTGCACAGCCAGTTTACAGATAAAGATAAGAAGGACAGCAGCCAAAGGCTTGAAGTTGCTTATCATCTTTTAGCCGAGTAGGTATGCCAGTTAGTTGGTGATGGTCTTTCTCACTATGGTGAGATATATTTTTATTTAATTTATAGCTATGATTTCTACATTTGTATGCATACACACATGCACATATGTATATACACACAGAGATATTGTGTAGCCCTTTCCTTCTTCAGTCTTCTTTTCTTTTGATGTATTTCCTTTTTTCTGTTAATGTATAAGAAGCCACCTTACCAATATCATCTTTCCTTTTATTTCTTAAAACAAGCAAACCAAAAAAGCCCATTCCATTACTCCTCCAACACTGAGGCTTTTTTCTCCTTTCTCCTTCCTCTCCAGAGATGTCCAGCTTTCTGTGTTCAGTGAGCATGCTCAGTCTTCATTGGGCTGCCATGCTTTTTTTTTGCTCTCTTAGGGTTTCTTCCCACCAAAGATATGTTTGTTTGCATTTCTGCAAACTTTTGGACAAGCATTTCTTTTTTTCCTCAGTGGCCCCATCTGGCGACAACCCTGTTGGCACCAATGAATTAAATTTGCTAGTAGATCTTATCCTGGCTTTTAAATTTGTGCCTTTTGTTCCACAAAAATAATTGTCTGTGCACAGCCCACTTCTCATGGCAAAATATGGTGCATTAAGAAGGTGTGCTTCATCAGGCTTGCAATGTTTATTTGAGAATAAGTCAAAGAGCTTTACTCCCTGGCAAGGGACTGCAAACACGGCCAAATATGATAATAAGTTAAACGCAGTATATTAATTGGGACTGTGTCAAATGAGGAGCAGGTTGGCAGTGTCCCATCAAGCTGTAATTTGCCCTGCAAAGGCATATTCCTTTGGAGCCAATGAAAGCTTATCTCCTAGGAGCAATAGCACATGGCAGGAAGTGGGAGAAATGATTTCAATTCAGATCCATAATGTCTTCGTACACCACACTAAGGTTTAGATCAGATACTACTGATGCACCATAAATGTTTTGCCTAGTTTGGTCATCTACAGAATCATAGTATGGTAGAGTTGGAAGAGGCCAGAGAGCCATCAGGTCCAACTTCCTGCTCAGTGCAAGTTAAACCATCCCTCTCAGATGGCTGTCCAGTTGCATCTTTGAATGCTTCTAGTGTGAGAAAGCCCACAATCTCTGTTGCTAGTGGGCTCCATTGTCATACTGCTCTAACAGTCAGGAATTTTTTTCCTGATCTCCAGCTGGAATCTGGCTTCCTGTAACTTGAGCCCATTATTCTGTGCAACACACTCTGGGATGATCAAGAAGAGATGCTGTTCTTCCTTTGTGAAACTTTGCAAGTACATGAAGAGTGCTATCATATGTCCCCTCAGTCTTCCCTTTTCAAGGGTAAACATTCAGTCTCTCGTCCAACAACTTCCAAATACGCATTTGGAATTTCCAAATATGCATTTGGAAGTCTTTTGGTAGAAAGGGGGAAACAGTGCCATGCTGAAGACCAGCCACATAAAGTTTCCTCCTCCATCATCTGTCACCTCCAGCAGTCATTCCAGCAGGCAGAACTGAGGGACATGAGAGGATCCCTTCCATCCACTCTGCTCAAAGTCTCACACCTCCTTTTTCTTTCCTCCCATTCCTCTCCCCTTGTGTTGAGACTGTAAGCCAGAAGATCTGGACTGCTTATATGATGTTTTGTTTGAGCAATAGTATAAAATTTATTAAATAAATGATATAAAATGCCTGAGATATTGCAACCAAAATACAAAAAGATGAGACTTGAAAGTAGAATATCCATCTCACATGTTTTGAAAACAAGCTTCTTTTGCTTTTTCAGTTAAAGAAAAGGAACTCATTAGGTAAGTGGGTAGATGTTTCATACTGTCTAGATCACAATTGGGCAGAACTTTTTAGGAGCTGGATAAATGGATACAGGAGGACATTGGGCCGCAGATTAACAGTTGGCCAGCTTTGCTGAACCTAAGGTAAACACCTGTGAACCTAAGAGGATTCTACCAGAGTATGTGCAACACCTTTAACCAGCCACCCTCTTTAATGTGGTACTGGTGTACTATTTACATAATTGATGGCTCATCTGGTTTTGTATACTAAAAATCCAGGATATCCCCTTGTCCTGCTGTAGGCCCCTAGAGGGGCAATCGGCCTTTAGGAATTAATTTAATATGTTGGTGTAAGGGTAGCATTTGTGTGAGAATGCCCTGTGAGCTCCACTTTCTTGTTTCAATTGGGATTGCAGCTCCTTTACCTGAATGACTCCCAGAAGAACAATTCGGATCCTTAGAGTAAACTAAGTTTCACCCTGGTGTTTTGCAATTGACTTTCAAGTGTAACTTTCCTTGGTGAAGACTGATTGGCCCCAGCCAATTGGCCTGGCATTAGGGTGCTCGTTCCACTGAGTTGAACCTTGTAATTGAAGGTGTAATTGAACCAATTTTCTATAATTCCTGTACATAACAAAGCAAGTTCTGAGGTGCTCCGCAGGGGCATTCCTATAAAACATTTGTCTGTGTTTCCCTCTTCACAAATGTTTTTATTCCAGCATTCAGTTTTCAGGGGTTTAATTTACTGTTTTGAAAGTTCTGCTGTTTTCAAGAAGTGTTTTGGAAATATTTTCATGGAACACATAATTGGAATATTACAAAATCCAATTACTAGCTCTTTCTTACTTCCCTTGCAATATGCACTTAATGACAGATCATCCCAAACTATTTTTGTTAGCAATGTTTCCAGCATAACAGGATTATATTTCCTGATCAGGATTACAGGAGTTTACTTTTCATGTAAGAACCCCAAATAGGGGTGGAATCCATTGAAAATGAATGTGAGTAGCTCAAGGAAACAGTCATCCTCTTACGTATCTCTCATTTACTCTAACTTTTGCAAGAAAGTTTTGCAACAATATCTGCCCATGTTTACCAGATTTTTTTAAAAAAGTATGGCATATTCTGAGTGCAGAATGCATAGGTCTAGATCAGTCTATTCCCATCATGTTGCCCTCTAGATATTTTGGACTACAACTGTCAAATTCCTGACTATTTGCTATGATGCTTATGGTTGATGGGAGCTGATGTTCAAAATATCTGGAGACTACCAGGTTAGAGATACTGGTCTAGATTCATAAGAACCTTCCAAGTATTAAGATCTTGCGGAGAGGCCTTTTAGAAGGCCCATTGCCCACAGGGGCCCGTTTACCAGAATTTTCCCAGGGACCAAATTTTTCACACAGTGTAGAGTTAAACTATGGAGTTCACTTCTACAAGATGTAATGATGGGCCATCAGTTTGGAAGACTTTAAGAAGGAACAATTTGATGGAGAGGGATGTTATCAATGGTTAATAGTTAGATAGGTATATGCTATTTCCAGCCAGCCTGTGTGCACCAGTTGTTGGGAACATGGTCAGGGAGGGTTTGTACTATATCCTGTTTGAGGGATCCTGTGGACGGCTGGTTTACCACAATGGGAATAGAATGCTGGACTAGATGGGCTCTTGGTTTGATCCAGCATGGATTTTCTTATTGTTGGAGACAAGTCTTAAATTTGTAAACCATCCGGAGAAACTGTGGGCTATGGGGGAGCATGGAAATATAATAAATACATAAATACATAAATTGTCTTAGTATATATAAATCTTGAACCACAGCCCTTCTCTCTTTGGTGGAATCTCTCCTACTGCTTGACTGGGCTTATTGATTATTTTGGGCCTCCTATTAAAGATGACATGGAAACAGCTTCTTTAGGGTTGTACTTAGTTCTCTTTCCCTGAAAAATATGGAAAGTAAGTCTTTAATTGTACCCAAAGTGCTTAATTAAGCAGCAAATGGAAGCGTAGGTAAAAGAGTGGAACAGGGCATGCGACCTTCATGGTGTAGTGGTTAAGAGCATGGGACTGGGACTCAGGTGACCTGGGTTGTAGTCCCTCCTCGGCCATGGAGCCAGCTGGGTGACTTTGGGCCAGTCATAGGCTCTCAGCTCAACTGGCCTCCCAGAGGGGATAAGATTGAGAGCAGCAGGAGGAAATGATGTAAGCCACTTTGAGTTCGTAAAAGTGGGATATAAATCAAATCAAATCAAATCAAATAATCAAATCAAATCAAGCATAACCCTATTATCTGCTGTGTTTCTTGAGTCATACACATTTTTCCTGGTGCTGTTGTGACGTCAGGGCTCACAGTCATATATCATAGACTTCTTTCAACAGCAGGGACTCCAACATCATGTGCCACTCCCATCCTCTGCGGAATTCTCTGTTCCCTCCGACCTTTACTGCAATCTGTGCAGTAGCTTGAGTAAGAGGATTTTCTCCAGAAAGAGTATATTGCTCCTTGATGAAATGCAATGTATTTGATATTAGATCGGCGAGTCAGACCCATTCACTTCAGAGGAGAACCGCTCCTGGTGAGGCGAAAGGTGCTAGAACTGGTTTATTGATATGGAATAACCCAGCAGCCTGCAGTTTTGAACTCTTCTTGGGGATGTGACTATGGAAACTATCATGACAAAGGCTTGCTCTTCCAATTTTTCCTGCACACCACTGCTCCTTTTCAGTAAAATTCAAAGCGGTGAACTAATACATAATGATAAAATGCTGAATGAACACTCCTTTGCAGAAGGAGAAAAACAAAGAGTGAAGAGGAGATTTGTGAGAGCAAGGGGAAACCACCATTCTGACAAATGCAGAGAGGAAAAAACCTTGTATTGTGGGTAAATCCTTCTTTTTCTCTGATAACATACATTACCAACCTAATCTCAGCTTGGCAACCCATCTCCCTAGGGTAGACTGCAATGGAGAAGAAAGGCTGCAATCACACATCCGGGGCTTGTCTGGAGCCCTTGAAATATTGAGTGATGTGATACTTTGTCACCTTACCACAGAGGAATTAATCGAAGGGGTGGACATTTGAGCGGATGCATGTTATATAGCGTCATTGGTTGCCCAGTCCCCCATAAAAAGTCTGTCGGGAGCAAGAACCGCCAGGCTGTACGTAAGCTGTTTGGAACACAGGACCTGCTCTTATGGGTCTGATAGATGGTCCAGCTGAGACCCCAAGAAATGCCGTGCTGGATCAGACTGGGCCAACATCATGTTCCCCAAGTGTGGCTGGCAAGTTGCCTCTAGGAAGTCTGCAAGGAAATGTGGAAAGAGCCCTTCTCATTATTGCCCTCCAGAAGCCCATACTTGGGGAATGGGGGAAATACTTCCTCTGAAATCTGTCAGTGGCATATGGAAGCTTTCCTGAACTCATAGTCTCCTAAAGTGTTGGACTATAACTCCCATCATTCCCAGCCAGAATAGCTGGGGGCAATCACCTTTAGATTGAAATTCAGGCTGATCCAATACGTGTCATCAGTGGAGAGGACGGAAACTGTAATAAAGTAGAAACCACTTGATCGTGTGTTGGGTAGATCATGTTAAAAATGTAAATCTTGGTTACCACTCAGTATTGCTTGACATGTTGTGAACATAGCCTACGAATACTCCTTGGTCAGGCAAGGAGAACCTCAAGTCTAGGGGCCAAACCTTGCCTTCCTTGGAGCTTTCTAGATGATCAGTCCTTTTGTGTAGCCCTATTCCCTTCTCCAAAGCACCATTTGTAAAGTGTTTTCCTAGATTTGGGCCATTTTCCCCACTCTAAAAAAAGGGATTTTTTTTTCTTAAGTCTTAGTTACCAGCAATAAGAACTTTAAACTAAAATAGGATTGTTTTCTGTGGGTGGTGGAGTTTTGCTTTGCTTGTGTATTTTGGCCCCATCCCTTTTGCCTCTGCCTCTGTCCCCACTGGTCTTCATCCCTGCATCCCAGAGAATGTGGCCCTTGCATGTATTTCCTCCTTCTTCCGATGTGCAAGCGATGCCCTTTGGCATTTGACAAAGGTTAACCAGTTTCTATACAAAATGGACACGGACTGGACATTGGGAATGGTCATATTCAAAACATTCAGTGAGGGGACACCTCAGCTGCCCAGGGCTTTCTATAGTGGGCTATAAGTGGGCATTCTTGAACTTTCAAAGGAGAGCATAATATGGATTTGATGAATTGCAGTTTACTTTATTTTGTGCCCTATTTGAAGCCCTTTCTTGTTTTGTATTTTTAAGCCACTGGAAGTCAGAAGATCCTAGAGGGTCTATTGCAAAGTTCCAAGAATTCTGTCAGCAGATCCCAATCTAGCTCCTCTTCATACTATTTCATGTTCTTCATCACTCCTGAACTGGCTAAATACTCTCTCTGAAGGTATTACTGGCCTTTCACCTTCTTCCCTCTCCCTTTCTTGTCACAAGAATAAAGCTCCAGCTTTCTGTGATCTAATAGGATTTGCAGAGAACTCAAGGATCCTTCTGAGATGAAAGAACACTATTGAAATATAAAGCATAATTATTATGATTACTAAAATAGGACAGCCTTCCAGTCTCCCTCTTCCCCCTTGGCCACAGAGAAACTATAGAGCCAAAGAAAGCCAGATTATTGTTTCATAGGAAGCAACACCTGACCTATTATCCCTTCAATAATAACTATGTAAAACAAATTTGACTGTAATAATAAATCATAATAGTGAAATGTTTACGGATGATTTTCAGTGCAGCATGCACAGATTAAGCCATGAAATCCTGTTGGCATTTTCCAACTCCTCCTTTTTTCCTGTTTGCTCACCACTAGAACTTGATCAGTAGTCAAGTATGTGTCCTGGACCAGCTATGCTAAATAATGTAATGTATTGGTTAAAAGTGTCAACTCTACCACCCCTATCATCACAGCCTCTGAAGCACTCTTCTGGAAGCAGAAAAGAGCAATGCATTTGAAATAATTTAGAAAGGGAAGAGAAGCAGACATGGAATAATGTTCTGTTAAGAAAAAGAAAAAAAGCTTTAGGGACCTCTTTTTCAGATTCGGTCAAGCAGTTTTTATGCAGCTTGGTGGCACGGGCACAGCGTTGATTAGAGGGTGTTTTGAATTGCAGTGCCAGGGAAGCAATGATGTGCAGATGTCCACGCAGCTTAGATGCCCAGTTGGATTCTGAGTTACTCAAACGGTGATTCAAGGATGCAGGGCACAACTGTGGAACTGCTGAAACCTAAGGGAGTTTTGCCACTGAATCTAAGGCAAAATGTAAGGGCAGCTTCAGGATGAAAGTATGAAGGGTGTAGGACGAAGAATTTTTGATCAGGCCCTCAGTATCTGCCTGTTGGGGCATGATTTAGCTGAGTCCATCTTTTTAAACAAGCCAACCTAACTTGACCTTCTTGAAAGAATACACAGATTGGAATACACTACCGTTTGGATGCCAAACGGACTGTGTACTTTTCTGAATGTCGTAATGCAGTTCTTGACTCAGGCACATGCCACTCAAGGTGTGAGATCATCCCCCAGGTTTTCTTGCTTCATTCATCAGGGATTCACAAGATGCCAAGCCTTCTCAGTAGTGGCACCAGATTTATGGAATGCCTTGCCCAGAAATCCCTGCCCAAGTCAGCACTGAGATTCTAGACACCTGACAAGCCACCAGCTGTTTTGAAAAACCTTCAAAACTGGTTGCTGCATTTCCATCTTCTTTTACTACTGCATTGGGATGGTAACTCTTTACACTTATTTTTTGATGTCTTTTTGTTTCAAGGATTCCTTGTCTCCTAATTTGACCATTTCTCTTATTTTATTGTGGGTTGTTTTCCCAACTGAAATCATATTCTGCCAAGATGGCTAGCAAGAAGCAAGATAAAGTACAACATCCTTCAACTATATCACAATATATAAAACAAGCAGGTTTTCTTTGGTAACTGAAGTTTAATAGTTTGCTTCTAATTAAATAAGTTCCTGTACTTGTAAACTGCCCAATAAATGTAATTCACTGTAGAGTACAGTATAAACACAAAAGCAAAAATAGTTCAAAATAAAATCAACATAAAACTACCAGCAAAGGATAAAGGTATTACAATGCATGAATGTGTGTAAACCAGTATGCTGGTGGTGCAGTGTGCATGATACGATATTCCAGAAATTAACAAAATGACACATCCAATGGTGCATCTGCTTTATATCTTTTATAGAGTTAATTTTTAAAATAAAAAAATCAGGTTTTCATTGATTTAAAATTATAAAGCATGTTTTTCTTTTAAAAATAAAATAAAATGGTGGGTGTCCTTAAATGTGCTAAATTAATTAATGTTCAGAATATTTTAATGAGTGCATTCTGTTGAGGACGTCAAGACCTGCTGAGACTGTTTATCAGGCACACATGAAAGGTCTTTCTCTTGCTTTGTCCTCCCTCAGGATCTCGGACTGATTCCCAACTCTGTTGACCTTTGGAAAGGGTGTAAAAACTCATCTTTTCAATCTGGCCTTTCAAAAATGCAGTTTTGATGTTTTTACTGAACCTGTTTTCCTGTTCTTGTACTGTTACCGGTTTCATATTTAGATTTTATTTTATTATTTCATGTTTAACTGTTCAAGACCATGATCCTATGTCTTCCCAGCAGCATCTGACAGGTCATAGGGTGATATGGTGCCCCAGCTCTGAGCTCCTACATATCAGAAAGGTGTCTCCAAAGGCTGCCTTGCTCCTTTCACAGCCAGCATGAAAAGCTGAGATTGCAACTGGGCTGCAGAAGGGGGGAAAGGGGGGGGGCGCATGTTGGTGTGTGTGAAGAGGGGAGGAGGCTCTGGCTGCTGGCTTGGCCTGATTCCTATCAGGGTCCCCATCTCCTTCCCTCCCGTTCCTTTGTGCTTTATCTAGACAGCCAAAAATGGTCATCTAGATAAAAGATCTCAAGTGAGGAACAGCTTGCTGCTGCGAACCCTCATTCTTGGCATAGGAGACATGCAAACCTCTGAGCTGGGATAATTCTGAACTCATGGTCACTTTCTGCTATGTTAAATTCGGAAGTGTAGATTTGACTTTGTTTTTGGATTCAGTACGTTCTCCTTTCTTTGTATTTTCTTTATATTTTGACTAATTTTTATTTTACAGACATCTTTTCATCTGCCTTATTCTTCCTGAAAGGTTCTTCCTGATTCCTGAAATTTGGCCATTTATCAGTCAGAGAATTAGCATGACACAAACTTGAACTATGTTGCAATCTGATTTTTGCAAATAATTGGTACCGTTTCTAGATGAAGAAGCACTTCATGGAAAACAGTACGGTAAAGGACAAAGGCAAAATCTGTTATAGAATGGCAGAAGACTCTACACATCTTTCAAAATTTGATTCATTCCTGATTATATTCAAAAGAAACATAGGAAGTGTTGACTTTACAGCTGTACATAATACAAACCAACACTCCCGATGAGTGTTTGACATGCTCGTTAATTCAATAATTCTATTTTCTTTGTCATTGCGATTCAATGAAATGCGGATGCACATAAGAAAAAGATACAAATATGTATTAATTAATTATACTTCTATCCCATCTTTTTACTGCAAAGAATCCAACGCAGCTTACATAATCCACCTCCTCTTCTTTAGTTTGGAGCATCATCTCTATTCTTACCAACAGCAACCCCAATTAAGTTCATCCTGGTTGAAACGATGAAGAGAAATGGTTTGTGGCACCACTTTCAGGAGCTGTGACCAGTTTTTGCATATTAATCGAGCCCCATGATAGGTTTGTGCTATGCAGCACTTGATGGCTGTGCCACGCCATACTAAGAACTGCTTTATGTAACTCACTAGCAAAGGAGCACCTAGTGAATGACATGGATGGAAAGCAGGAAAGCCATTTGCCATTTTAGCAACAACAGAAAACGAGTGTCATTTATTCCTGCTTATGTGTCCTTAGTTTCATCAAAGTTAATGCAAAGAACCCGGCTTCAGTCGCTTCATGAGAATTTGACTTCAGAAGCATTCTGCTCATATTGCAGAACAATTCATCCTGAATGGAATGGCGGGTGTACCTTGCTTTGCAATGAAGTTTATATCCCTTAGATTGCATTCTGGCATTGTGTTTTCAGCCTCATGGGAATGCTCAGGACCCTTTCAGCTGTTACCATTTGTGTCACTTCACCAATGTCCATGCTGAGCAATGTTCTGCAGAGCAGCAACGAAGAAAGGCAATATAATACCTATATGAGCATCACTTAATTGTGCTAAAACTGAGCCTCCTTTGAATTGGTGTGTTTGCTTGTATTCTTATTTGCCTCCATTCAATCTTTGTGTGTTGTACTGTTTTGCAGCTTCATCCTTGAATCAATATCAGTAGCCTTTTTCTGGTTGTTTTAGGCTTTTCCAGAGTAGCAGCAACAAGCAAAGCAAAACACTGTATTTTCTATTATTCTGTATTCCGACCAGGACTAGAGCTTGTACTATGAGGAATGAAATGCATCCATGACTGGCCATATTTCCCTGCTGGAAAACTTTTTGGCCCTGGCTGAATTGTGCTGTCTTCTTTAGGCTACTCAATGTAACTTTGGTCAGGTAACTTAAAAAAATAAGAACGGAGTTAACTCAGTCATCAAATTCAGTTTAATATCTAGGACTGCCATTCTATGCTCTGTTGCTTACCTTTCTTGACTATGAACATGCATGGGAGGATTACTCTATAAAGGCAAGAGGGATTGAAAAATTGGGATTAAAGGAGTTATCCCGCTTGTGGGTGATTGGAGGAGGAGCTGTGGTTATACAGAAAACCAGTAAGCAAAGCCCAGCCTGACTGGCACCTGGGGTGCGGGTATTTGAGAAAAAAACCACCCAGTCCCCTCGCCAGCAGCACAGCTGTGCACACCTTCTCAGTCATTTCTGCATGTCCGATGCTTTGCCTTGTCCCTTGGTAGATGGCCACTGCTCTGTTGGCATCCTGAAGAGCATGTAAAATACATTGCCTTTGTTGGCTCAAGCACTGCTGCTGGACTGCAGCAGAGATGAAAACAGACGGCTGCAATTGTATGTGTGAACAGTGCCTTTCCTTCAAAGAATGCCAGGAGTGCAAGAATGGAGAGGAGCAAGCACTAAGCTTGCAGTGGGCACTCCCCTCTTCTCTGGCATCTGCCCTGCTTTTCCCTCCCTAGACCCAGTTGCCTTTCTTGGGAATAATCTCCATAGAGCACGGACAGTCACAGAACTAACATCCCATCTAGTTGAAGGAATGAACATACCTTCCTAGGGAGGGTTCCTTCTCTGACATTCTCAGAACTTTGTCTTACACCCTCAGGCTGCGTGGACCTCAGGTGGCCTTCTATGAGCTCCCTGGCTGGCTTGCCAGTGCCAAATTTCCCAAGTCCTCAGCAAAAACACAATCCCCCCTGTAAATTAATGGACACAGGGACCACATGCTTTGTTTTAAAGCAGAATAATGATCCCAGCAGTGCAATTCGGGCTTAAGACAAGGTGTGTGCCTTTGGAGCAAAACCACTGGGGGGGTGGGGGTTGCTGCCTTGCCACCAAATTTTGCCAGAAAATTCAGAGATGTTGTGGCAAGCAAGATGTGTGTGTTTGTGTGTGTGAGAGAGTGAGAGGGTCCCTGTGAATTTCAAGGGGCAGAATTCTCCCCTGGACAGCTAGACATAGTTCACCCCCTTTCCTAAACTTTTAAGGAGTAGAGATCAAGAGGAAAATTATAGAACTTATTAAATATACTATATGACCCTTCTTTCAGACCTCATTCTGCCCCATCTTCACCTCGAATTTGAAGTATGCAGCCATGAGTTAGGTAAATGCACAATATTACTCTGCTCTGATATGAACTCAATTTCCATGTAATGCTGTCTTCTACATGGATGAATTCTTTTAATATTTGTTTTTAAATGTGAACTATTTGCTTCTCCTTCTCTCTCTGGAAGCTTCTCCATCCAGCAGCACAAATCTAGTTTACTCTCTGTGCGCTCATGCATTTGGGGGTTGCAGAGGGATTAAAACTGCAAGATGGGCACTATACTGACATGCTTGGGCATATGCGAACATATGGCACATGCATTTCCTTTGTTCTCTTATGGGCAAGGAAATATCAGTTCTTCTCAGTAGAATTACGCGAATAGAAGTCAGTTTGCACGTGGAATGGAATGAACGGCTCCCGCAGGGACTCTGCTCTCAGAAAGGTGCTCTGGGCGAAGGAGCTCAACAACAGTTCATTGGTTATCCATGTTCCACATGACATTATAAAACTACAGGCAAAATACGCATGCAGGACATAATCCAACACAAATACATCTATCATTGTTTATTTATTTCATTTGTAAACTGCTCCATTGCTGAAGCTCTTTGTGCGGTTTTCAACAGTACATAAAAACAAGACAATAAAATGGAGTAAAATACCATATGATCTCATCAAATAAATATCAAACTTTGAAAAACAGCTAAAGTATACAGTGAAGAATGATGCTGTAAAGAGGAAATGCCTGGGATAGATCATCCCTGCAGGTCCTGAAAACCAAGCATACCTTTAAAAGCCTTGACAAAAAGGACCATCCTACCCTGTTACAGGGTAAGGTCAGTGCCAGGTGTGGATATTGTTCCATAGATGGAAGGTTGCCATAGCAAAAGCCCTCCCCTTTGCTACCCCCCTTGGAGTTGGGAGATGTGCTCTGGCAGGTATTGTGGTTTTAAGCCACATAAGGCTTTATAGGTTAAAACCAGCACCAGAACAGTACAGGCCACCAACGCAAGCATGCTAGAACTGGTCTTATGTGCCCAGACCTACAAGTTCCAGTTCTTAATCTGGCTGCTGCATTCTGCACAAACTGAAGCTTCTTAACAGTCTTCAAGGACATTTCCACATCCAATGCGTAGCAGTAATCTAATTTAGAGATTACTGAAACCAGGCAATCCCTATCCATATAGCATCAATGTTAGCCCTTCCTGTAAGTTTCAAGGGGAAATATCCAGAATTAACTGTGGCTGAACGGTGTCCATCAACTGAAGATGCAAGCCACCATGTCTGAAGTCATAGTTTATCCATGCACTCCTTTTGTTGGTATAAGGCCTGGCCACATGCGCATGTTGATCTCCATTCATCCGGTAAATGCATGCAGTTGTCCTTGCTGGTCGGGTCAGATGAAACCCCTGCTGTTTTCGGCAGAGGCGCAGGCCTGCTTGAATTCATGGATTCAAAATGGTCAACCCAAGAATGGTCAACTGAACTCAGTCTTCCCTAATAAGGTGCTCTCTAAATGTTTTGGACCATATTACCCAGCATTCCTGCCATGCTAGATTAGGCTGCTGGGAGTTGAAGTCCACCACATCCGGAGGGTACAAGTTTGGGGAAGGATGATTTAACCTGTACGTGTGAGTGACACGATGATTTGTAAAACATACCTACAGGTGAAAATGTCATTACTTCTTTTTAAAAAGACCCATGGGAGAGGGAATACAATTCTGTTTAACTGTTTGCCTTATGAGAATGGAATGCTCATCCAATGAAATGGATACAGAATTCTGTATTCAAATTCTTTCTCTCTCCCTCTCTTTCACTGTGTTCATCCTTGTTTAATCAGTCATGATAGGTATGAAATTTATACACATGATTACCATGAGCATATCAGCTGCAATAGCTGAATGCAAATTTGTACATCCATTCCCTGCAGAACCAAAGGGGTGTAGCTGTTAAGAGTGTTGGACTAGGACTTGGGAGAACCGGCTTTTAGTTTGCTCTGAGTCATGAAGCTTACTGGGTGATTTTGGCAAGTCACTGATTCTTAGCCTAACCTACCTCAAAGGGTTGTTGTGAGGATGAAGTGGTGAGGAAGATCAAATCTGGATTTCTTGCAGTAGGAAAAAGCAGGATATAAAAGTACTAGTAAAAGAATAAATATGCATTGCTATTATGTTATGCAGAAGTGCAAATTAGGTATGTGCTCATACATTCATTTAGGAAAGCTATAGCTTCAGCAAAGACACATGCAAAATACAATATATTCAGGCACGAGACATGAAATATCAATCAGCTGAGATACTTAAACTAATGACTTGCCTCTACATTTCCATTTTTCCTTGGAGGTGTGAACCTTGCAAAGCTCACCGTACATTACAGCAAAGGGCAAAAACCATGCAAATGTCCTGGCCACAAAATCCAAAATCCACATAAGCCTCTAGTGTCCGTGGTCATGCAGACAGTTGTATTTCAATAAACCTTTTGCTCATGCATCTCCTTTCATGTCATGAGTAGTGCTAAACACATCAGTTATAAAACTGAACACACAACTGCACCAATGAGGTTGCCTATAGGTGAGTCATTTGAAGGCATCTATTAAGTATACACCTGTTATATAACACTCAACATTTACCTTTGCAGAATGCACACCCACTGTACCCCCATATATAAAAATGCACATGGATGCATGCGTGTGTCTATATTCAGCACCGATCCCCCTCCCTGCTTCTTTCATATGCTTCCTTCCCGCACAATGAGCTCTCGTGTTTCTCTTTGTATCGTTCCGGCTCTTAGTGCTAAAAGCCACATCCTGTTATGTTTGGTTGCTAGGTGGAGAAATGTTATCATGGGCTTCAGCAATAATTTATCCATAGAGCTAGAGGAACTGTCATGTACTTCTGACAGTGAGCTGCAGCACTTTATCAGCTTGCCTGTAAATCAACCGTGTGTGGGTGAAGATGCCAGCAATGTTTGATCTCTCTCAGACACTCTAATAATCTGCTTTTGTCTGATTGATTCCTTCATATCACCAGGCACATTGCAACTGGAGAGTGAAGTGCCCTCTGTTTATCTCTCTTGGTCATCTGCTGGAGGGCAGCAGGGCAGAAAATGCGGCTCCCTACGAGATGTAAGGAGGTGCCCCCCCTCTTTTTGGAATAAGGGGCTTTACATCATATCCTGGAGCAGGTTTGGTCCAGTAAATCAATGATAGCAGAATTGAATGCACCATAAATACCTCAAACCATATCTCTTACAAGAATGTAAGAGTAATTCATAGAAACAGGAAAGGTAACTTTGCTGGAAAGAATTACGACCCACTACAAGCCGGAGACATGCAGGTCTTTTATGGCCTGTGTTTGCAACTACCCTCTTGAACTCTGCAAAGGGAAGCACTGCTCGCTGGCATTTGGTTGGAGGCAGCTCAGAAATAATATTGAGTCAAGGAGGATGCTGTCGGAACTGATCACTGCATTTCAGTCCTAGTAGCAACTTTTTCTAAATTTCTGTCAATGGCTTTGACCCCAGGCAGAAGCGTATATGGCATGTCATGCCATCTTTTTTTTTTTTTAACTAATGGAGCACAATGTGGCATGTCATTTCATGCATCAGTTGACCACTAAAAGGTGTGTGAGTGTGTGTGTGTGTGTAGAGGTAGAGAGAGAGAATGAGAGGGAGAGAGAGAGAGTTATGAACTTAATTAAGACCTTCCCGCTTAGTCTTGGGCTTAAGTCTCTTTTTTGAACCAAGGCCTGAGCTAACATTTGATTTTCTTGAGGCCATTGCTGCATTCCCAAGCAAGGAGGAGAACTTCATGCCAGTGGTGAAAGGTGGGTGGGAGGCAAATCAGGAATTCGTTATCGCCTAAAGTGGAGCAAGAGCGCATTGTTCAGTGACCTGAAATCAGAAACTGTCCTGGGCTGTCAGCCGACATAACTGCAGGAGTCATCAGAGGGTGCTGGCCAGCTCTACTGGCTCAGTCCCATCAGGGGAAAGCTGGTCTTGTAACATCATGTCCCTGGATCCCATTAGAAAAGCACAGAGAGCAGAGACTATTGCTTAATTGATTATCATTTTAATCTGCCCAGCAGCAAAAGTTTCCAGGCAGATTGAAGTTAAGAGAATGACAGGTAACACTAAAGAGGAGCAGTCCAAAAGCAGCAAAAAGCACAGGAAAAAGAAAGTAAAAGTTGTAAAAAATACAATAAAATATTATAACAATCAGAAAAAAACAGCAAAAAGTTTTACTCAGATAAAAACAGGTGATAACAGACAATACAAAGAATGACCAAAAAAGTGACTATAGGAAACCTGTTGATCCCCCGCAAGTCCCTGGGTGGCTGAGTAAGTCCTTAAAAGCTTCAAAATGGAGGGCCTGGTCCTGAAATGATGACATATTTGGCACCAGCCAAGCTGCAGTGGGGAAGTTATTCCATATATGGGGGGCCACCACTGGGAAAGCCCTTCACCTTGGTGCCACCCTCTGCATTTGCCTTGGAACTGGCATCTGGAGGAAGGCTGCAGAGGTTGAACCTCGTGTCTGAGTAGATTATGGCTGGGGGAGATGCTCTGACAGGTATTACGATCCGAAGCTGTGCAAGAGTTTATAAGTAAAAACCAGCACTTGAATTGGGACTTGAAGTGTACATGTGGCTAATGCAAGCAGACTAGAACCAGTGTTATGTGTTTAGACCTGTGGGTCCCAGTTCTTAATCTGACTACTGTGTTCTGCACCAGTTGCAACTTCTGAACCATCTTCAAGGGCAGCCCCATGCAGAGTGCATTGCAGTAATCTAATTTAGAGGGTATATTACTGACACCAGGTTATCCCTGTCCAGAGTGGCACACAGCTGGACCACTAGCTGAAGATGATAGAAGGTGCTCCAAGCAACTGAGCCTCAAGTGAGAAAAATGGATCAAGGAGCACCTCCAAATTATGAACCTGCTCCTTCCGTGGGACACTAATTTGAGCACCCCACTTTCAGTGAAAGGGACCACCCACCAATAGCATCTCAATCTTGTCTGGGTTAGGTTTCAGTTTGTTAGTCCTCATCCAGTCCATTGGGTTAACCAGACAGTGGCTTAACACATCCGCAGCCTCATCTGTTGACGATATGCAGCTCCATTTCTCCTTTCCATCATCAGCATACAGATGGCAGTGTACTCCAAAATGCTGGATGATCCCACTCAGTGATTTCATGTAATGTTGACTATCATGGGGCACAGAACAGACTCCTGAGGACATCTAGGCTGAAGAATCCATGGGGCTGAACAATATTCCCTAAACAATATCCCCCAAATGGACTTGAGTTACAGGAAACCAGATTCTGGCTAGATATCAGGGAAAAAATCCTCACTGTCAGAGCAGTACAGCAATGAAAACCATGACCTAGGGAGGTTGTGGGCTCTCCCACACTGAAGGCATTCAAGATGCAACTGGACAGTCCGCTGAATGGGATGGTGTAACTTGGTGTATTGCATTAGCAAGGGGTTGGACCTCGATGGCCTTGTGGCTCCTTCCAACTCTATCGTTCTGTGATTCTGTGAAGCACACCTTCTGGAGAAGGCTGTCCAAGTAGGAGTGGAATGCAGTGTTCCCTCCCAACTCAGACAGTTGCTCCAGAAGGATACCCTGGTTGATGGTATCGAAAGCAGCTAAGATGTTCAGTACTATCACCAGGGCTGCAGACCCTCTGCCTTTCTGCTGGCATAGATCACCATGCAGGGCAACTGGCCATGCCAAAACCAGACCTGAACCCTGACGGAAATGGATCCAGATAATGAGTCTCATCCAAGAGTGGCTGGGGTTTATTGGCAACCACTCTCTCAAGAACCTTGCCCAGGAAAGGAATACTCGATAAAGGCCTGAAGCTTTTCAGATCTTCAGTGTCAAGGGAGAAGTAGTCTTTCCACAACCTCTTTAAGGCAGCATGGGACCACTCTTGTCTCATGAAGAGGCATCAATCACCTGCCTCTTCATGAGACAGAGTTATCCCTTCCTTGCCGGCTTTTATAAGCCAGGATGGGCAATGATCCAGTACAGTGGTGGCTGCACAAGAACCGTGTCCATAACCTTGAGCTATACACACTGAAACCCATCCAATAAAATCAGAACAGGCTGTGCTCTGGATATCTCCGCAGATTCAACTGCTATAACTTTGGAGTCCAAGTCTAGGCAAGATTTTTTCTTTCCTGGAAGTGCCCAGTGGGTAAATTACAATGGGCCATAGATAGTCCCAAGGTGTCCCTGGGACCAGAATGTAATAAGTCTCAGACAACTTTGAATAGCTCCACTGGGCAGCAAAGAAGATTGGATAGAGGCAGTGAGATATTGTTTCTTTGCTTCCCTCATCCCATCAAAATATACTCGGTTGTAGAAACAGGCCAGATTTCAGTTGTATTCACTGAGAATTTCCTCCATCTGCACTCCAGCCATCTCCTGAGAGTGGTTTCATCACTCTCAGGTCCAGGGTGTGCCTTGGAGCCATATGAGCTCAACACCAGAGAGGGCATTTAAGAGTGATCATGTCAACCTGAAGGTCATTTCTGCCTTCCACAGCATGACCAGCGCTTTGGCAGGAGCACCTGGCTTGTCAGCCAGAAAATCCCCCACATGCATCAGGCCAATGGCATGTTAGGACTGTCCTTGGCTTGTCATGGTGGCCATGAAATCCTGAGTTGATGGGTTGCCCTCAGTGTGATCAGCAGCCAGGGGGAATGCCGACATCACATCCAAGACCACCTCCAGCAGCTCAGTCAGTATTTGCGGTGTTGGTGATCCAGCAGCAGAATCCCCAGTCTGTCCCATGGGCCACCACCAAGTTGTGCAAATGGTATTTATTTTATTTATTTAAACCATTTCTATGCCGCCCCATTCGCAAAAAGCCTCGGGGCGGCTTACAACAACAATAATTAGACTTAAAAAACTGGACACATCTCGGCACATACATAAAAACCCAATAAATACAGTCAATAAATTAACAATTAACTTTTAAATAAAATGGTCTTGGCCTGGCGCCAAAAAACAAATAACGATGGCGCCAGGCGGACTTCTCTGGGGAGCGCATTCCATAGGTGGGGCGCCACTGCAGAGAAGGCCCTCCTCCGGGTACTCACCCTCCTAATATCTTTCAAGGCGGGTTCCTGGAGAAGGGCCTCTGCTGCCAATCTCAAGGGGTGGCCGGGCATATATGGATGTAAGCGCTCCTTCAGGTGACCAGGTCCCTGGTATAATTCATAAATTATATAATGCAGTTTTACAAAACTCTGGTGCTCACAGCCCCTTACAGCAAATGTACACTGGGACAGGAAAAGAATATCTTATCAGTCCCAACTAAAATTCAGAGTGCATGAGCAGGCTCTCCCTGGTAAAGGGTTCATGTCGAGTTGTCAGTTTTTTACAACCTGGCCAATGAAAGCACCCAAAGCAACAGAGAGGCTTTCCAGTGTTCAGTTAGAGCCCCATAGGAAGTCACAATCTGGGAATGGGCCTCTTCTTATATGGCCACTGAAGACTGTCCTCCTGACCTTGGTTTGGTATGACACAGAAAAGTATTTCAGAGGGTCCTGCTTCTGAAACATTCTGAAAACTGTTGTCCTTAGAGGTAAGACCACAAGCTTTATTTACTTGCTTTCCCAACACATGCAACAACCTCACACAGTCCTGATTTCAGGACCATGGTACTTCAGGAAATAAGAGAATAAATTTCCTCTCCCATGTGTCTCCTGATTCCAGCAGTGGAATTAAAATGTGGGTTCTTTCTCTATTCACATCAAGCAGAAAGAGGGGGATCACTTTCTAATTTTATTGGGGTGGAATTTGGGTATGAAAATGGGAAAGGAAAAACTTAAATCCTACCTGCTGGAGTGCCACAGTCTTGATCCAAATCAGTGTAAGCATGTGTGCTTACACTGGAATAAATAATCCAAACTTGGATTTTTTGAGTTGGTGAAATAAAACCCTTCTATGTATGATTAGGAGAAAGTATAGTTTGGCTCTTATAAGCACCTTGGGAAGAAGCACCGTTGAAGTGAGTCTTACTTCTGAGTAAACATGCATCGAATTCATGTGAAATAGTTCTTATTCCTCTTTAAGAAGAACTTTGTTCTTTAACCTTGTAAACCAGCAATTCAGTAGGGGGACGAGTTGAGCAAGGCTCTGGAATTAGCATCCTTGAAGATGTTCAGCGAACTTCTGCAGAGACACTTGTAAAGTAATATCCTTAATTATTTAAAATGTTAAATGGAAATTAATATTCATTTAAAAATACCCAAATGATACTGTAATCTAAGAAAATATTCAGGTACTGCTAAAAACACTTAAAATGAGCTGCTGTAACAAAAGGAGGGGCAAAGCGGGGATTCTGGGAACTATAGACCAGTTAGTTTGAGATCAATCCCTAGAAAAAACCTGGAGCGGATTATGAAATCAGTCAGTAAGCACTTCAAAGACAATTAATACTGTCTTAATATAAAGACAATTGAAGAATAATTACTGGAAGCCAGCTTAGATTTATCAAGAACAAATCTTGCCAGATGAATCTGATCAAAGTTTTTGATTGCATAACCAACTCCATGGACTGCGGGAATGCTATGCTCATAATATAACAACTTCAGCAAAGCTTTTGACAAAGTGTCCCATGGCATTCTGATGAGGACATCAACTAAAAGTGGGCTTGAAGGAACACCTGTTAGGTAGATCCTTACTTGGCACTGAGAGGGCCAGCACTCTCCGTGCGCAGCCAAGGAATGCTTCTCGGTAGCACCTTCTCAGACTGAGGAGAGGTCACAAGCGGGGTACCCCAGGGTTTTGTCCCAAAACCAGTGTTCTTCAACATTTTTATTAATGACTTGGGTAAAGTGGTGCAGGGAATGTTTAACAGATTTGTAGATTGTACTTAATTGGGTTAGATAGCTAATATTCTGGAGTAATCTGGATAGGCTGGAGCATTGGGCTGAAAGTAACTGAATGAAATTCAGTAGGGACAAATGCCACATTCTACACTTAGGAAAGGGAACAAAAAGCACAGTTACAACATGGGGGTACTTGGACTCAACCATGCAAGTGAGAAGGATCTTGGAAATGATGATCACAGTTAAATACGAGACAACAAGGTGATGTAGTGGCAAGAAAGCTACATCAATAGAAGTATAGTTTCCAAATCATGTGAGGTGCCAGTTCTCTTCTCTTCAGCACTTGTTAGTCCCCATCTTGAGTACTGTGACCAGTTCTGAATACCACACTTCAAGAAAGATGCGTACAAGCTGGAAAGGGTCCAGAGGAGTTCCATGCAAGTTAAAAATGCATTTAAAAACATTAATTACAAAAGCATCCAGAGAGTTAACTAGGAATGTTGAACCTCTTTCAGCTTGAATGCTGAGTCCCTTAGGGCCCCAGGAGGGCTGGAGCTGGCTCCTGGCTTGGGGTGCTGCAGGTCAGCAATGCTACCCAGGGAGGCGAATGAGTCCTGTGCCGCTGGGGTTCCTCGTGCATTGCAGCTTGCTTTCTGAGCTTGGAAGACACTATCCGTGGTTCTAACGCCACCCCCCAGACTGGATTTGCCACCATGGAGCACCATGGACAGCACAGAATGGAGTCTGCCTCTACAACCCAGAAACCAAGTGTCTTCTGGTGAAAAAGAGGTGGGAGGAGTTTTAGTTACTAACAGCTTTTCTACATGAGGCATTTAATGCTCACTTGTCATTCTCTTCTCATGGTTGTCGTTTCAATTCTGTTTTAAAAGAGCACTTTCAGCAACTTTTAGAGGAGGGAAATGTGCAACAATGGAAAACTCTTTTTTCACTTGTATATTTGTGTTATTCCACTGGGCCACAGTGCTACCTAAAGGTTTTGTAGTGGGAAAGTAAATGTTCTTCATGCTGTGCTCAGCTCTCAGTTCTGCAATGAAGCAGGAAGTAGATGCAGTAGATTAACAGCCTTGTATAAAATGCCCTAACTTCCAAAACCTAGAGAGAAAAAAAGATGTGCCTTCTGCAGAAAGCTCTCCCAAAGCTTAATTGCAGCCATAGAAAAAAACCTTTTTTCTAGTCCCAATTAGTACACCTCTGTGGATGTTGAGATGTAACCAAGACCTCTGAAGAGGAACTCAATAGGAGAACATGAGTATAAAAGAAGAAAGTCTGTTGGATATCTCAGTCTTAAAATTGTTCAGAACTGTGGACAGATTGAAAGCTGCTTTGGTAATGGAAACACTCGCTACCACTCAAAAGTGTTAGACAGAGTCTGTCTCAGCACTAGCCTTCTGATTGTCTTTGAGCTACAGAGGCAAGGACTGAACTGGAAAGTCTGAAGACCTGGCTCCTTTTGCACACCAAGCACAAACTCTGTTACTGGACTTTGGGCCTTTTCACAATCAGCACTGTGAGCCCAAAATATGGCTTAGTTTTATATGCCAGTCCAGGTGGCTGTGCAATTCTGTGAGTTTGTAATCCAATATTCCAGGTTGGGGAAGCCTGCTCTGGCCCATATAATAAATGGAGGTAGTCCCTCTTTTCTGGTCCTTGCTAAATCATGTTTGCTATTTTTGCCTTTTGGGAATGTTTTGCAAAGTTGGCTCAAGTTGCTAGACTTGCCACTTCTTCCCTAAGATGTCCAGGTATGGATCCCTAAGGAAGAGTTCTTGGTTCTAGGCTCCACTCAGCCATGGAGCCAACTGGGTGAGTTTGGGCCAGTCACACACTCTCAGCCCACCCTTTTCACAGGGTTGTTGTGGGGATAAGATTGAGAGCTGCAGGAGAATGATGTAAGCTGCTTTGAGTAAGATAAAAGGTAGGATATACATCTAATAACAGTAAATGAAATGAAATAGTCTATATTGTGCATACAGGGGATCCAATGTCATATAGTGGTTCATCGGAAAGGGACTCAGGAGTTCCAGTTTTCCATTCCCACTCAGCTATATAATACATTGGAAGACTTTGGGACTGTTACCAACCCTCAACCTAAGCTACCTCACAGGGTTGTTGTGAGGATGGAGAGGAGGAGGACTATGATTCCTTGCAAAAGGAAAAAAAGGTGGATAAAAATTTAACAATAATAAAACTAATAGGGGATGTTGTATTGTTTTTTAGTACTGATACTTTAATTGTTTTGTTTATGCAGTTTTTATGTTTTGTTATGATTTTACTATGTAAACCATCCAGAGAGCCGTGACAGTATACAAAAGTGTTAAATAAAATAAATAATATTAAGATTTAGTTAAATGTCCAGATATGAACATTAAGGCACCATGAATTACATAGTCTGATATTCACAAATTGTAGTGACTGAGGTTTGACTGTGAATATCTTATAGGACAATTATGTTTTATGAGTATAGCTTTAACAATGAACACCAATGTGTTTAGCTTTTAAGTCAGAGGAAGACAACTGACTTTAAATGTATGAGGCACAGGTAAGATAAAGTAGACCTTTCAGTAATACGGAAGAATGAAATGCTGAACATCTAAATACTTCTGCAAGAATGCTGGGGCATGGTCAGCATAGGCATTAATTAGGCTAATAGGGTGAGGATGGACGTATAAGGACTGGGCCCGCTTCTCCCAAAATACAGTATTCCAAGATACCTACCACAGAATCTGAATCTGAACTGGAATAAGAGACAGAGTAGGAATTCTTATTTATTTATTTATTAATTAAAACATTTCTATGCCGCCCCATTCGCCAAAGCCTCGGGGCGGCTCACAACATGAAGAAAATACAAAAATAACAATATAAAATAAATAAGAATATAAAATAAGTCACCCTGACCTACCTTCTTGGTAGGTATGTCCTGATACAAGCCAATAAGCTGGTGAGATTCAGCCTATGTCTGCTTCAGAGGAAACACTGTTATGCAGGCAGAGCTGGAGGGGGAAAAATTAACATGAACAGTCCCATCATCTGATAACAGCTCAAGAGATCTGACCAGTTGAGCAGCATCTGTCATTTCCTCTGTTTGGCCCATGTGCAGCAGGAACATCCCTGAAGGTGGAGCTAACTCTGGTTGGAAAGGCTGGAAAAGGATGCAGTTTTGAATCAACTTCTTAGGATTATCTTGATACAGATTTCCCTAATAAGCTGCTATCTTTTCTTAAAAATATCTGCAATCAAGTTTTATATCACAGTGCCAGCCCAGTTGGACCACTTTAATATAATGGGAAATGTAGTTAGAAACTTCTTGTCTTTGGGGAAGGAGAAAGGAGGACAAGGACATTGGCCTCCAACAAGTCCATAGTCCATAGTGGAACATATGCCTTCCAGAAAGAAGGTCCAAAGTTCCATATCTGGCAGCTCCTGTTAAAATCATCAAACAGCTCATGAAGTGGAAGACCCTCTGTCCTGGACCCTTGAGAACTGCTACCATTCAGAGTGGACTGTACTGAGCTAGAAGAATAAGTGAGCTGACTTAGTTTAAGACAGTTTCTTCAGGAACAGAAAATGTTAGTAAGGGACCCGGTACCTTTCTAGTCATGTAGTAAAATGAATTCCTGTATGGCCTATATTCTGCAACCCAAAGAAAAAAATCAAACACAGAAGGACTTGCTTTGCTTGTATCCATAACACTTCAGTTTCATTTTATCACCCTACATTACCACAGAGTTTTTATCAAAACACATTCCCACAATTTATTACTTTATAAATGTGGAACATGCTTTTATAACCCACATTTAGAGTCAAGTAGCTGACACACTGATTCTCCTCTCTCTCTCTCTCTCTCTCTCTCTCTCTCTCTCTCTCTCTCTGTCTCTCTCTCTCTCTCTCTCTCTCATCTTCTCCTGCCTCTTTGAAATATTATTTCATTCCTATTTTTCAATCTTCTGCTCCTCCCTCCATATTTTTCTTCCCCTTCTTTTTTCTTCCTCTTTTTTTCCTTGGGTGACCACAACTGTAGTTTCACTAAATAAAGTTAGTGCTTGATAATCTGGAACGGCCAAGAGCTTAACTCTGCCCTTGGAGATCACTTACATCAAACCAGCGATCAAAAAGTGGTGCAGCTAAAATTTGTCATCAGGGATTTCCTACAGAAGAATTACAGTGGAGAAATGGCCTGATCGATACTATGGATTTTCACTGCAGGGGCTGATAGTCCAATTGCTGTGAAACACTCACACAGATAAAAGGGCACAGCTGCCACTTTGTTACAGGCTGCTGACTCAGCGGAAAGCCTGTCAGGTATTTATAGGCTGAAGTGATACAGAATTATCACCTTGCAGTGCCCAGCTCTTGTTAGTTCTAAGATTGCCTCCCTTTATGGGATTGCTAAATGCAGGTGAATGGAAAAATGATGGCTAACAGCTGTCAAAATGCAACAGAATGAAGTACTTAAATCTTTTTTTTTTAATCTATTAAAAGGATAACAACCAAACATATATCAGCTTGAAGACATTGTAATGATATTGGACCCAGTAAAATAGGAATTATAAACAAGTACCTTCTGATCCAAGAAAGAAAAAGAGAGAGAAGCAAACCAACTGTATTACTATTATTATTACTACTAATCATAACCTGTCAAAGGGCTTAATTAATTTCTGCTTCAGCATCCATTTTTTAACAGAGGTATTTTCTAGAAGGGTTTTCAACCATTGGCCAGTGTTAACTGTATGTCTTATCTGACAAAGCAATCCTACACTTATGTTATATAGGGACAGGAGATGCGCTGGTAGGGTGCCAGTGAAAAGTCTGCTGACTATCCAGGCCAGGAGGGAAATGGG
Organism: Varanus komodoensis; assembly: GCF_004798865.1. Taxonomy (NCBI): domain Eukaryota; kingdom Metazoa; phylum Chordata; class Lepidosauria; order Squamata; family Varanidae; genus Varanus; species Varanus komodoensis. The sequence continues at coordinate 15,617,385 of NW_025336481.1, read as the reverse complement.
GAAACACGTATGTCAGAAACACACCCACAGTGTCCCTGGTAACACCGGCAGTGAGGTGCTGCCCAAAGATGTTATGCAGCCAGGGCTCATGATGACACAGCACCGTCATGGCTTTGGTTTAGCAGGGCTGACGATGTCCTCTGCCCATGTGCCATGCTGACTTTTCTGTTTGCATTATTTGAGAAATTCTCATGCATCCCTAGGCTAGGAAGCATCAAGAAAACTGTCAGCTCCCTTGCCAATCCATACTTCCCTGGATTTTTTGGGAAGATACACTGGCATAATGCCAACATAAATCTGCCATCTCCAAACGGAGTTTTTCCCTTGTCGCCTTGCATGAGGTAGACATGCTTCCATTATGAGATCATCATATGCATTTCCTTTTCTCCATTGTACAAACTTGGTTGGTAATTAGGTGTGTGTTGTGTGATGGCAAGCCACATTATGACAGATGCAACATGTTAGGGTTTATGTATGGCTACAGAAAAAGTGTGCATGAGTTTTAGCCAATGAACAGATTGATCTATTGGTTGCTGTTGTTTAGTCGCAAAGTCGTGTCCGACCCATCGTGACCCCATGGGCAACATTCCTCCAGGCCTTCCTGTCTTCCACCATCCCCCGGAGTCCACTCAAGCTCACACCAACTGCTTCAGTGACTCCATCCAGCCACCTCATTCTCTGCCATCCCCTTCTTCTTTTGCCATCTATTGTTCCCAGCATCAGGCTCTTCTCCAGGGAGTCCTCCCTTCTCATTAGGTGGCCAAAGTATTTGAGTTTCATCTTCAGGATCTGGCCTTCTAAAGCGAAGTCAGGGTTGATCTCCAGGACTGACCAGTTTGATCACCTTGCAGGCACTTTCAAGAGAATGGATAAAAAGTAGTTGGACAACCCAGTCTTTATAATCCAGTTACAAAGGAGGCTTGCCAAGTGAACCAGCCTCTGGACCAGGGGCCTGATCTCTTTTTGTTGAAGGATCATCAAGGGAAAACAGAGGATGCTGGCTTTTGTTGGCTTGTGCTGTGAATCCTCAGGTGGACGACCTCTCAGAAAAGCCATGCTAGCTGGTTCTTCTGCAACAATATGGCAGGGAAGGAGGGGGCTGTAGAGAAGGCAAGGGGGGAGGAGAGGGGCTGGAGACACACAACGAGGCAAAGGGCCAGTGGAAAGTGACGAGGCAAGGAGTGGGTGGGGCAGGGAGTGATCAATGGAAGTGGTTTTGTGCATGATGGGAAGCTTGACATGTTACTGGCAGGGAGGTAGGGATGGGATGCGAGGCTGTGGCAGGAAGAAAGAGTGCACTGTTATGGAGGAGCCTGTGCTTTCCTGCCCTAGGCAGTGAAACAGCTTGGATTGGGACCACTGAGAAGCCCCAGTGGTACGGTGGAGCCACAGCTCACAGGGAGGTACCACTTGTACCTTCTGATTAGCAGGGACCCTGATATTATCTGTTTCCCCTCCACCATCACCAGACTTCCCTGTTCCCTCTAAGTTTAGCTGGAACCCTCTCTTTGGCTGATGAGAACACGGATTTTTTTCAGCAACATCTTGTTTCTTGCTGTAAAGCAAAGTATACTGGGGCAACTTAGTTTCAAATGGGCAAATAAGACTTGTTTGATTTACAAAAGATGCTCCAGGTGGAGAGGAGAACTACTAAAACTGACTTGTTAATATGGATTAATGCTGCAGCATGCATTATTGGATTCTTCTTGGGGCTGTGGCTCTAAGTCTTCTCAAGAGGAGAATTTGTAAATTCTAGATTGACTACTACACCACTGAAAGACCCCATCCCTTGGGCCCACCTGTTGGATGCTCTTTAGTGGCATGCCCATGGGTAGGACCTCAGAAGCTGCTCCAAATGGCCAAGGGGGTCATTTGGGTGGACCCTCAAATAACTTCCCCAAAGGCGTTCAGGACTTTGAAAAGTAATAACAGAGACTACACTGGATCTGAAAGCATACCGGCAATCTGGGCAGCCAGTACGGACCTGGTGCTTATATTCCAGCCATTGGACCCCCACAGCAACTGGACAGCAGCATTTTGTACCAGATTAAACCCCCTAGCCCCCTTCAAAGGCAGCCCCTGTATAGCCCACTGCAATGGCCAAGGCTGGATGACCATGATCGCAAGTGACTACGGCGAGACCTGCAGAGATAGGAGCAGCTGGCTAGTCAGACAAAACTGGCAAGAGCATTCCTGGTGACTGATGCCAACTTCGCTCCCATAGATACCTCTGAGTCCAGGAAAATACCCAGTATTTGCATTTTCTAAAAACAAAAGAACTACGACCGGATTAACTGCAGCTACCTGTTTAGGGATCAAAAAGTATTGCCAGGTAAATAATCTAATTGAAAATAAGGGAAAGTACTGCTACAAAATTCCTTTTCTGACAGCAGCCTCATGTTGATTGTGCTGGTTGGCCCTCGATGTTCCTAGGAGTGGGTGAACAGAAGGTTATGTGCCCTAGAACTAAAGAGTTCCACTTCATCCTTGGAAGGGGCTTGCAGGCCTCAAAACAACTTGCAAGAGCTCCTGATTGCTTTATTGATGGCTTGCAAGGAAAATTCCTTCTCTTTCTAAGAACAGAAACAATAATGACCTGCTGCTGCTGCTGCTATTCTCCTCCTCCTCCTCCTCCTCCTCCTCCTCCTCCATGGCCAAAGCAAAACAATACTAATAATATACACAATAAACAACAACTCAGACTATATACAATGTATATATAGATTCAAGTGAATGAGAATAAGGAGCCTGGCCCACTTCTGTCCTAGGATTTCTTATTCCAGACTGTAACAAAGGTGCTCCTTTTCTAACTAGACCCATTCTCAAACATTTGACTCATTGTTCCCCTTATGTAATAAGTCCGTTCATGTTAATAGTAATATTCCATATCCTGAGAAACCAAACAGACAATAGAAGGGCAGTATTCCATTGTGATGCAATGGGCATTTGAACTGTTGTCAACAAATTAATAGCCATCCCTATGTCAAAGATCTCTGCGCATCTTTTAAATAATACAGAAGTACCCTGAATGGATCTATGGTACTTGGAGACCTGATAGAAGCGCAATAGTTCTGTCCCTGCTTTGACAGCACATTCTGCTTATCCTGGCATGCAGGTGTGCATGCAGAGCTGGGTAGGTTAGGGAAGCCCTCATGGTGTGAGACATGTTTACCATCTTAGCTTTGCTTTCAGAAATGGACCAGGGAGCACTGCTTATCAAGGTAGCACTCCTTGATTTCTTGCCCCGTTCTGAAAAGTTTTCAGATTACAACATTTCCTGACTAGAGCTTGTGAGGGGTACAGAATGAAACCCACACAACACATGGCATTTATTGTGAGGGGAGAATACTAATACTGGTAGGATCATAGCTGTTATCATTATAACAATGTTGGATAGAAGTTTACTGTCACTAGCAATAAACTGAAGATAAAAGGAGAAGCTGGTAAGAAAACAAAGGGGAAGCAAAGGCGGTGTGGGGGGAGAGTTGGAAAAAAAAGACCAAAAGAAAGAAAAAGATATACATAAACTACTTGTTTTTGTCTCTCTAGTTGCTATGATCTGCAGAAAGGAAATAGACTGTATAAAATCACATCTTGGGAGCACCAGCATAAATTCCCCCTTGCTTTGACAAGTACGTAATTTTGTGCAGTGATGCTCTTCACGTCTGGAGAGTTATGAGGCAATTTCATTCCCATCTGACAAATTTACAAAGAAACATTAGAGAGAAGGGATTAGAAAAGCGAGAAATCTTTATAGACTTTTTCCTCGGGCAGTATTTGCCTTCCATCTTTTGGCTCTTCCTGGAGGTACGTGTAACAAGCGACTCAATGTGGCTTGGACAGTGCAACAGCGAAACATTAAGCAGATAAGCACAACAGGAAATGTGCTTTAAATCAACTAATTGTATTTACATTATTGGAGAAAGACAATCTAGCCTGGCTCAAGTTGTCATTGTATGTGTTCAGGATAATTTAAAGGAAGGAACACACACACACTCTATAGATTGGAAAGAGTTAACTCTATCAATGACAGCAGCATTTGAAGATTTCTTTCCAACTGAACACTGGTGTATTTCCATTCACTATCATGACCTGACATGAATCTTAGCATGAATTTTCTCTTGTTCCTATGTATCTGCACTACTAATCACTAATAGTAGGATGAAAGGTGTTCTTTCTGTTGTTATTGTATAGCAACCACAAAGCAAGTCCACGAAACCGAGAGTAGTGGCATTTGATGTCTATGTATCTGTTTATAGCATAAATGACTCCTGAAAAAGTTGAAATAAGAAAGTGCAAAAGCAGGACTGCAGCTGAACATTAAGAAAACAGAAATCATGACTACCGAAGAATTACAGAACTTTACAGGCTGTAATAAGAAAATTGGAATTGTGAAAGATTTTTCATATCTTGGTTCAATCATCAATTCAAAGCAAAACTGAAGCCAATAAATTAGATGGAGACCAAGACTTGTAAGTGCAACATTGAAGGAACAAGAAAAGATCCTCAAGTGCAAAGATTTTTCACTGGAGGGTAAGGCCAGGATCACCCACAGTATTGTCTTCCTGATCAGAATGCATGGACATGAAAACTGGACAATGCAGAAAGCTGAGAGGAAGAGAAACGATGTGTTCAAAACATGGGGCTAGGAGATAGGTTTCTGAACACCCTGGTCTGACAGAGAGGAACAAGTGGGTCTTAGATCAAATCAAACTAGAAATTTCCCTGGAAGCAAAACTGCTAAAATTGAAGCTGTTGTTCTTTGTGCACATCATAAGAAGACAAGACACATCGTAGAAGGAAACTCATGCCAGGAGAACTCAAAGGAGACTCAAAGGAAGACCAAATATGTGATGGATCAACTGCTCTAAGGAGGCCACAGCCTTGAGTTTACATGAGCTGAGCAGGACTATCAAGAAGAAAATATTTGGGGTGGTGGGGTGGGCACACATTCATAAGCCAGAGATGAATTGACAGCATTTACCAACCACAAAAGGATTTCGGGGCACTCTGCAAATAAATCAGGCCATTTCATCCTCAAAAATACTATTTCCTAGTAGGGGCAGCGGTGGATTGGGGCAGTGGAACTTGGTATATGGCCCAGCAGATTGAGACTGGCTAATCACAACTTGAAATTGCATTTCTGTTCTAGGAAGCTTTCAGCTGAGACGTTTGTGAAGTTATTCACATAATTTTACCTTGTGTGTTCGTGTTCCACTCAAACCCATCCTATATTTTCCTAATGCTTCTTCTATTTTTCCACCTCAAAGAACCATTGGATAGACTTGTATGGGAGTAAGAAGAATTCTCACAGCTGCTTCTGTTATTCCAACATGTTACTGTGTCACTGCTGAATCCCCTCCATCCCTTTGGAGTGGCCACATGCATCTGTGCATTTGCTAGCTTATATATGTAGACACAGATTTAGATATTAGCATAGTTTAAATAAAAACATTGCATGTTTCACTTTGGTGGGGGAGGTGACCAGGTGACCTGCATGCTTGCTCCACCTGCTGTCCAGGTGGTAATTATGGATAGGTGAGCTCAAGGGTCCTCCATGTCTGGATTAGGGCTCTTTATCATAAACCAGACTTGGGCATAAAGAGGACACCTCAAAATGGAGGATATTCCTCTGACAGCCCTCATGAAGAGGACTTCCTACTGCAAAAAAGGACACATGCCCACCCGACATCCCACCCTGTCCCAGCCTACCCAGATTTGGGCATGTGGCAGCTATGGAGGACCCCACTCAGGAACGGTGACAGGTTCAACACCCCGTACATGTGCATGGGACATGTGCAGGGCCACCCAGTGCAAGAAGCATAAACAAACCTGAATGGCTGTATCATTATCATGATGCTATCACGTCAATTGATACTATATGTGTTTATCAGTTCTGGGGACATCTCGTTTTACATTGTGAGACAGCTTAAAGGGCTGTGAAGCCAAGTGGGCCTTTGTTTGAAAAGTACTAATTATAAAGCCTCCCTTTCATCTCCAATTTGGCAGGGAGGGGGAACAAATGGTAGGATGAAGTGATGGAGGGTGCAATCGTTTGCATGTTTTGACAGAAAAAGGTCCTACAGCCCCCACTGTGCTGGCGGTCGTAGCACTTTTTCTGCCGAAACATGCGTAGGATTGTGCCCTTAATTTCCCAGGGTAAGAGAAGAAGCAGCAATCTGAATGAGTGGGTGGGCAGAAGTATTCGGGTTGACACCATAGCAGTACATATATTTAAATGTAACCCTGTTTTAAACTCCTTTTGTTGTCATGGCTCCCAAGCCCCCTAATGTGTAGTTTTATAAATGGCCAGGAGCTCTTGGAGGCACCACAAAACTTCCAGTTCCACAGTTCTTGGAGGGAAAGCTTGAGCATTTATGAATTCAATCCATCTCATATTTGATCTTGGCTTTTTTCCCTTGGCTTTCAACTTTCCCTAGCATGATTGTCTTCTCATCTGTTGGAGATCATTCCTGCTCTTGCACTCAAAAATCAGAACTATGCTTATCAATTTTTGAAGGTCTATTCTGGGGCTCACACATTATATATAAAAGGGACTATTTTCCACTTGAAGCTGAATACCATGCAAGTGAAATACTGTGCTCAGCGAGGATGTCCTTTTTTTGGTGGGGGGGGGGGTCCTCAAATGGCAGTATGGTAGGCTGGAATTAGCAGGTGAAACCTTCCATGGGATAGGGATAATCAGCACCTGTTAATTATTCTGGGTCAAGTGACAGCTACAGTGACTGTTTTCAGAGCTGACCACCCAACTTTTCAGTGGAGCATGCTAAGTCCTGATAGGATCGCAGCCTTAACAGAAAGGGTAAGATGCATACATGGTTTTGGCTTGACTTGTTGTAGCACTGCCAGATGAACTGCTGAGATGCAGTGGACAAATGATGCTGGACCTGAACCAAGGATACAATGCTTCAAACCAGCCTTGAAGCTCATGGGACTTGTCACTATATGTCTCTTCCGAGCTTCTCTCTCACCCTTATAGCAACAGCAAAGAGGGATAGCCCCACGTACACGTCCCAGTCTCCTTGGAGGAACAGTGGAATACAAATGCAACACATTAACATCCAGTGAGCATAGCAGGCCCAAATGGGAGGTGGATGTTTGGGACTGGAGCTCCACTGTTTCCAAACCCCTGCTGGTTTGTTGTGATCAAGCAGGAAGGAAGGCCAGTGGCTTTTCCTTGTTATTGTGGCTGAAAGTTCCTTTTCCTCTTCCTCTTCATAATCTTTCCCCCCTATTTCATCTCCCTTTGACTACAATGGGAGCAAAAGTATCTACACAGACTTCAAGCTGATATACTTAAGGGCCTGATTTATGTTTCTTGGATTCAAAGGGCTTTAGATTCAATTAGGGATGCGTGACACTGGAAAACTCACTCTGTTTAAGCTTGATGGACTTTCAGCACATTTCCAATGGGAGGGCCAAAAGTGGGAAAGGGGCTAGCTTTTGTGAAATTGCTCAAAATAAAAGCATTTTAATAACTAATTGCCATCGACCTTTGTTTTTTATGTTTTGCTGTATTTTATGGTTTTTATTATGTTTTTATTGTGTTTTTATCTCTTGATTGTGTGCTGCCCAAAGATGCTGCGGCACAATTGGGCAGCATACAGATTTTTAAATAAAATAAATGTGTGCAAATTGGGTGACTCATCCAATTGGATCACTGTTGTTGTTGTTGTTGTTCTAGCATTGAACCAGTGGAGTATGGAAGCTCCCTCTTTTCGTCAAATATGCACACACTCTACCTTGGCCCAGGAATTTAATTTAAGATTTGAGCCAAATGTGGACCTCTGATCTGCAATTTGTGCAACTTGAATAAACTGTAGAACACAGGCATGGATTTTGCACAAATTTCCTCAGCTTAAAAAAAGGCAGATAATGGACTATTTTAAAAATTGAAGTCTGCATGCTGGCCTGACTCATTTCTCAAAATGTACAGCAGGGCTAAGCTGATCTTTGTCATTCAGTGTTCCCAATCAAAAGAAAAGGATAAGGAAATATATATTGCAACGTAATGTGACAAAACGGTGCTCAGTTTAATATTATCTACACAAGCATGCAAAAAAGAAGGCCAGTATGTTTGCAGTAAACATACAAACATTTAAACACATTATTAACAAAATAATGACCCTTTTGCAAGATTGAGAGACGTGATCATGAGATGTGTATGCCACGCTGTGCATTGAGACATGGATCTTCCTGCTGAATGCATAGTCACCACTAAGAGCAACGATTACCCGTTGAAGGGAAGTAATTTTGCCACTGATTACTAGCTGAGGATGGCAATTTTGAAGTGCGAGCACTCATCATGACAGTGCCTGCAGCCATAACACCAAGAAGAGCCAAAATTGCTGCTGCTGTGTAGATCCAGATCAACCAACCATTTTTGCAGGCTTAGTCTCTACCAAAAACAATTCTTTTGTTAAGATAAAGGTCTTAATTGTTCATTTGAGAACACCTTACCCTAAACTATTCTTACATTACAGCACAGGACAATATATGGTCACTGGAAAAAGTCCTTTTCCTCCAGCTACTGTGTGGATCGCAGCTTAACTCAGAGGGAACAGAGAATTCAGAAGGCCAGCAGTGGCAGATGTGCTTCTTAATGAAAAGCACCAGCACTGGGGATAGGAGAAACCATAAAGTTTAAGGTGTCAAGCTTCTGTAGGTTCCACCTGGAAGCTCATTCCACATTGTTTTTATTCCTGATTGCAACTTACTGCTGTTGTTTGAATGGGGAAAGTGTGGATTCAGAGATGTGTTTTTAAAGTAAGCATCCTAAGGCGTTCGTTCCTCCATTAACTAAAGCATCTGTGTACAAACTTTTGGAAATATGTTGTTTCTAAAGCATGTACTTCCCCCAGATTCCTAATTTTTGAAGAAATATCATGAGCTTGCACTTGCATTTGGGGTGCATGCATTGGATGCATTTTGGTGAGACACCAATCAAAATGGAGTCCTTGTACATTGGTACTGTGCCCCTGTGAGTCTTGGCTCTGCTACGGTGTTGGCTGGGGGGGAGAGGAGGTGAAAGTTCTTGTCCCTTTTCAGTCCTCTCCCATCACAGAGGTGATTACTGCAATTACAGCTGAGTGGGAAGGCTCTTAACTGCAACCAACCACTAGCATTTCTAATTTAAAACCTATCTTGATGGCAGGCTAAAAGGGGCCTCTGCCAAAAACTCTGGAGAGCAGTTGTCAGAGTAGGCCAGCTTCCAGCATCCTTCACCATTGGCTATACTGGATGGGGTGGGAGAGAGTTGTGCTCCAGCAGTATGTGGAGGCTGACAATTGACTTCGCTCAGCCTAAGATGCTGCCTGACTTCATATGTAGTGTAACCCATCCTTTGAGAAATACGGATGCGGTGCTAGCATGAGACGCACGTTCTTCTGGGAGTTGCATCACTCCCCCCTCCTTTTTTGCATGCCTGTGGTTGAAAAGAGCTGCTAAAGAAGATCCATGCTCCATCCTAATTTAGTGAGCTCAGAGTATCACCTACTTGGTCCTGATGAATGTCCCTTATTCATATGAACATTCCTCCTACTGTAGCCACTTGTACATTCTCAAATAATAGGAAAAGCATCACCAAAGGAGAAGACCAAAGTAGACCTAGATTTGCATGAAATCTCTCTCTCTCTCTCTCTCTCTCTCTCTCTCTCTCTCTCTCTCTCTCTGTGTGTGTGTGAATGGATGTAAATTTAGAGATTATTTACATCATTTAGGGTGCATTCCAGTCCAGATGATCATAACCTGCCAACCTCATAGGATTATGGGTATCCTCTGCAAGGAAGAAGTAATGCTGCAAAGGCTGCCTCTGCACTGCCCCTACCTGCCAAACTCTTAGATGGCAGATTATGGGTTTTGGAGCAGGTGGAAGGAAAGCGAGGGACCAGCAGGTCCATTGTATCTTCCATTGCCCTGCCCCCACATGTCCTCCGAGGCCCTGCTAGGCTACTGCTCTTGTGACCCTGGCGATACAACTGGCATGCTTCCTTCTGTTCTGATGCAGCTATGAGGTTCAAGCAATTTTCTAGCCTTGCAATTGGGAATCCAAGCAATCCTGTAGGTGCCTAGATGATGACAGCCATAGGGCTGGCCTGCCCAACGCAAATATTCCTATAGTGGGGGCAACTGTGACCAGGTACATTGTATCCTGCTTTGCTGGGAAATTTCAAAGCCTCTGATGGTTCTTCTACTTTAACCTAGACTGGAGAACATCTTCAAAGGACTGTCTTCTGAGAGCCCTTCAGCTAGAGGGCTGTTCTCTGTAAAGTAGGACACCTGGCCACACGCTCTCCTACAGGTCTTCTAAGTACTGAAAGATGCAGTAAGTAATAGATGGAAGGGTTCTCCATCTTCCCTTCCTTTCCCTTCATTTTTATTAATAAAAACTACATGACAGTACTTTAAAGATCAAAAACATATTATTTTCTTGGCACAAAAATGAAATATAACACAATGCAGATGTTTTCAGATACAGAACACAGATGAAAATGTTTTATAACTCCAGGCTGATATTATGGAACAGAAAAGGCACAGTGGGACATAGTTTCAAAGCCCTTGCTTGAAAACCCCAAAGCAATCACCACAGTATCTATACAATGACAAGAAAAAGTATAGGGAGAAGGTATTTATTATCTTTTTCATAGGGCCCATGTGGGGCTATTGGCAGCCATGCTTATGACTCAAGTCTTCATTTTAAAATACTGAAATATTATAAATTGAAGCTCACACCAGCAGCCAATCTGGACTTTACCTCCACTACATTTTTAACATGTCTGCATTTGCAATCATTTGTTCTCATCTAGCATCTGATTTCTTAATAACTTTCCCAGGGTGGTTTTTCTGTCTTTATTAACATTTGCTGGAAGTCCTTCTACCACCTTCCCCCGCTGCCCTCGGGAGTTCTTTTCGAATGTCTGAGGCTCGTTGAAGACAATTGCAGCTGGATGACATATTTCTTCGTACTGAGAAGCAAACCAGGTTTAAACAAGCATTTGCTTATTTTGGCTGATCACTGCCATGGATTCTATATGGGCAAACTGATTGAAGATAAATGCAGGCAGTAGAGAAAATATAAAGAATATTACTGCTTGAACTATTGGAGGAAGAAAGACTGGGAAAATGAGGAAACACCAAAGGACTGCACCTTCTAATTGATCAGGGCTCTTTACATAAAGCAGGTCTAAACTGTTTTTGAGCTAGAAGGCGACTGTGCTTAGAATATAATCTACAGTTCTGGCCACTGTGCCTGAAAAAGGACTTGATTGAGTTGGAAAAAGTGCAGAGAAGGGCAACTAAAATGATGAAGAGGTTGGGACAACTCCCTTATGAGTTGCTCCCTTTCAAAAACTAGGATTGTTTAGCTTGGAAAAATGGTGAGCGAGGGGAGACATGATAGAGGCATTTTAAATTATGCATGGTGTGGAGAAAGTGGAGAAGGGGACATTTCTCTCTTTTTCCCATAATACTAGAACCTGGTAACAACTCGTGAGGTTGATTGGTGGGAGATTCAGGACCGATAAAAGGAGACACTTCTTCACACAGTACATAGCTAAATTATGGGATTCACTGCCACAGAAAGTAATGATAGTCACCAACTAAGATGGCTCTAAAAGGGGATTGGATAAATTCATAGAGGAGGAAGCTATTAATGGGTACTAACCTTGCTGGCCATGTGCTACCTCTGTTATCAGAGATGGCATGCCTACATACACCAGTTGCTGAGGAGCTTGGATTGGCTCTTGTATCGATTCTGCTTGGGGGAACCTGTGGAGAACTGGTTTGCCTCCATGCGAACTGCACATGGCTTTTCTAACGTTCTTATGAAAAAAGTCTACAGGCCTCCTGTGGTTTGGCAAATGTCCTGTGGGACATTGTGGGCTACCTTGGACTGCAAGAGGCTCCTCCCATGAGTAAGACATACTTCTTCTATCAATTGGATCCCCATCAGGGCTGGTGCCAAGGGTAGGAATGGTTGGGCACCTGTCAAGAGCCGATACACTGGCAAGAGCCCCTTAGACTCAACTTCACCATTGCAACCTGCTGTTTCACCTGCTCTTTGCTGTGCCCCAGACAAGGGTGTGGTGAAGAGGAAGAACAGTAGAAATACTGTGTGTCTTGCTGGTCACTCACTCCAAATATGTTATGGAACTGGAAAAGGTACAGAAGAAGGCAGCTGATGTGCTCAAGGGACCAGAGTACCTCCTCTATGAGGAAGGTTACAAAGTCTGGAACATTTTCACTTAGAAGAAAGATGGGAAGTGGGGAATGATAGAGAGATACAAAATTATGCCTGGTCTAGAAGAAGTTGATAGGTCAGCCTTTATTCTCCCTTTCATAACACTGGAACCCATAATACAATTGAATAGTGGGAGATCCAGGACAAACACAGAAAAATGTTTCTTCACTCAGAGCATGGTTCAGCTATGGAATTTGATACAATGGCCACCAATTCAGGTGGCCTTGAAAGGGGACAAGTTCATGAAGGATAGTTATAAAGGGCTCCCAGTGTGCCTCAGGCGTCAGAGGCAGTAGATCACTCAATATCAGTTACTTGGGATTTTTAGCATGGGGACCCTTCTCTGCTGTTATCTGCTCAGCCACTCAGATGCAGCAGAATTATAGACATAATCTGAAACTGTGTGTGAGTGTTCAATCTCTGGATACAGGAAAATTTGGTGTGAAATGAAAAATAATCAATCCCCCCCTTTTGCGGAGGATACTCTTTACAGATCTGAAGTCACATTGTAGCTTCTGGACAGCCTTTTCCAGCCCTGAGCCCTCCAGATATTTTGGACATGAAGGGCATCAGGTTAGGCCAATGGTCAGCAATGCTTGGCATCTTATTCTGAAACTTCTGATGGGTGCCAGGTTGGGGAGGGCTGCTTCAGAAGGAAATCCTACTGTGATGACGGTAGGCCCCTGCTTTTGGATGTTCATGCTTATGCAGGTAAGGAGGAGCAGAAGAGATGACAGCTGCTCTGCATAGCCAGTGTGAAAAGAACCAGGCTGATTGTGACTATGATTGAATGCATCCCCAGTCACCATCAGGCCCAGATACTATGATCAAGCTCTGGGGGTCTCCCTCTGATGACTACCTCTGATGCTCAGTTGGTGGCAAAAAGGAGAAGGGACTGTTCAGTGGTGACCCCCAGTTATGGAATGAACGCCCTGCTGAGACCTGCCTGGCACCATCCTTACTATCTTGTCAACACTGGGTCAAGACTTTCCTCTAATGCAGGACATCAATTGGTTTACTAGGACTTTGTTAGTTGCTTAATCAGATTCCAAGATTTTTCCTGTTTAAGTTATTGGAATATTATATATGTTTTAAATTTGGTTTTATATTTGGTACATACACTTTTTAATGATGTTTTATTCTGTGATGTATTTTATATTGTATTTTATAAGATTGTTGAAAACTGCCCAGAGAATTTAGGCTATTGAGAGGTATAGAACTTAAATAAGTAAGTTTGGCCATGTAATGAGAAGGATCAACTCACTGGAGCAGACCCTGATGCTGGGAACAACTGACAGCAAAAGAAGATGACAGAGGATGAAGTGGCTAGACGGAGACACTGGGGCAGTGGGTGTGAGCTTGCGTGGACTCTGAGGGATGGTGGAGGACAGGAGAGCCTGGAGGAATATTGCCCATGGGGTCATGATGGGTCGAGTGCAACTTTGCGACTAAACAACAAAAAAAGTAAATACATGCGATGATTGCGTGAGAAAAACCTCAGAAATGAAGTTTTGTGGGCCTTTGGAGGGGCAGGAAACAGGTGCTGCCATTGTACACAGCAAGAGGCCGCAGTACACAGCAAGAGGCCAGTTGGCCTCTTCTGCTTGTGTTCCAGGGCAAAACACTTAGACGGCTGGCACTGGCCACTGAAGCATCACACAGTGGAGAGGAGGAAGCCTCAATGTTCCTTCTGCCTTTCATAGGATGCCCACAAATCTACAAGAATGGAAGGTTGCGGTCGATCATAAATCTCTAATGAATGTCCAAATAATCCACACATTTAAGTTAAAACTTCAAACATGGCAATTTTCTGAGCGAGTTGTGCATAATATGTTTTAGGCTCCTATTTTAAGTCTGACCAGAGGGAATTCATCAAGAAGTCCCTGAAATATCTGAATTATTCTAGAAGCCAGATCAAGTAGGAAGAACTGGAGGCAGAGGAAGATTGGTGCAACTCTTCCTGATTGAAAGGAAGTTTAGAGAAATTCTGAAACCTGTTCCTATTTATGCATTGGGGCTTAAGGAAATATGTTGTGAAGAAAAAGCTACTGAGACTTTACTGAGCTGGGGAAGACTCATCTAAGAATGGTAAGCAATCATATTTAATTTAAGAACCTTTAAGCAATCTCAACTTATTATTATTTGAAGAGTGACATTTTATTCAGCTTTGTAAATAATTTCCATTAATTGACATCTCATTTTTGGTTCAGTTTGAAAGGTTGTCTCCAGAGACAGTTTCAGTCCATGCCTCTGCCATAGCAGCCAGGTTACTGTGCTCCTTTTACATATAGAGGATTTGCAATTATATGTTTTATAGCTGAAGCAGCATTCTGTAGTGGTGAGAGCTAGCTGAGAGCTCTGTTAAAAAAGGGTGGCACTGATTTCTATACCCCTAAATCGCAAAGATAAATTTAAGGAAGGAAGGAAGGAAGGAAGGAAGGAAGGAAGGAAGGAAGGAAGGAAGGAAGACCTAGATAGATGCTGGCCCATCGTATCTGGTGACAGTGATGGGGTAAATTGCAGTGCTTTTATTTCACATGTGTGATTGCAGAATAGAGCTACTTCAATTCAGTGTTACAACAGTGAACCAGAAGGAGTCCAGGAACACAGGGCTGTGTAGAAGAAAACTGAAACTGCCAAGAATCCATATTATTATGATACGGTGCTCCTTCTCACAGTCTGGGAAACCAATATAACTTGGAGCATCCCAAAATTTCAGTAAATGATACATTAGATCAATAATTTTAATAAGGAATGGAATAAGTAAGTATGCTGGAAATTTTACAGGGAGGCTTAGAGATAGCAACCATTTCTCCCCATGGCTTTATTATTTCCAGACATTTTACATTTCTAGTCTTTTTATAAGAGTAAAGGGTGGGTAAAAATATACAAACACCTTGTCTAAAGTTCTAAAAAAAAATTCATAATTCAAAGCCGTTTGTGTTTTTGTGGAAAAATGCAAAAACTGTCCTGGGTGGAAGTGGAACCCCCCTTTTTGTTTTTAATTGTTCCACTGTTTCCTGGCTATCAGATATCTAATCATAATGCAGCCATTGTTAAAAGTAAGAAGAAAGAACACAGTAATCTTTGAATTATTTTGATCGCAATAATCTTAGTAATTTTTAAAGTGAATTATTTTGATGTCTCTTCGATACAGTTGCAGGCTCATTGGAAGTGAAGCATTAATTAACATCCACTTTTCTAAAGTACTGCTAATATTGTGTAAACAAGAATACTTTTGAGAAGTGTATTTTTAACTTCTATTTGCATATGCAGTGTGATCATAGTCACTTACACCCAAAAAATGCTCATGATACTGGTGGAAATGAATGCTTGCAGTTGGTTTTTGTTTGAAGACATACCAAAGTACCTGTCTTTAAATCTGAGTAGCTGCAAATAGGTTCTTAACAGCATGCTTTGCATCTTATCTGAACAATTCTGTCAGTTCAATCACCAGTGGAATACTGATGTGCCCATAGCAGAAAATGACAGCCAGCAAGCTATCTGACATACGTAAAAGTATCAGGAAACTGTGCAGAAAATGTTTTCTTAGGATATTCCTGTCCATCCCGCTGGATTGCCTCTATCTTTAGTGCAGGCAGTGGGCTAGGACAGTGTACCTGAAATGGTGGATTGGGTCCACCAGTGGGATTCAGCCAAAATATCTGGTGTGTCCCAATGGTGCCGACTACCCAGTGCCATGGTCTTCCCATGCACACTGCAAAGCTAGAATTTGTGATAATAGTGTTTAAAATCTGAGACTAAAGAACAGGATAAGAGAAGGAAGTTCTTGTAGGAAGATGTGAATGTGGAATCAGCAGGATGGGACAGGGATGAAGGAAATTGGAATTAGGGCTAGGGCATTTATTTATTTATGGCTTTTATACACTGTTTAACAGACATACAGGACCAGGTATGGGCATATTTAGGTGTGAAAGAAGAAGGGGAGATGGAATGACATGAGATGGGCAAGAAGACTTTGAGAGACTTGTGGTGGGGAGAGAGAAGCAATCTAAACTAAAAAGCTTTCACTGCATAGAGCAGGAATCCCTATTCTTTTGGTCCTTGGGCACATTTGGCATTTGGAAAGAGTGTTGTGCACCCTCTCACAAAATGGCTCCCTTGGAGGGACTTGCTCAATCACAAAATGGCTGCCATGGAGGGCCAGTCATAAAACATTCATTTCCCAGTAGACACTCTGATGAGATTGATAGAAGAGGAACTGCTTGAGGAACCCAAGTACAATGCAGAAGTGGGGTCTGAGCTCCTAAATGCAAAAGTACTCTTTTGATTTTTTGCAATAAATTCACTGATTTTAATCTGAAGAAGGTTAGCATTTTGCTTCGCAGATGGCAATCTCCATACGAAAAAACTAAAAATTAAATAACACATACATTTTTGTGCATTAATTAAAATCAGAAGAAACAGAAATCCTGGTGTGTGCCAAGAAAGGTGTCTGTGGACAAAAACTCCAGAGTTAGAGCATCGGGATTGCAAATTCTTCCAGAATTATGCATCGTACAGTGTTACTTGGTAATATTCCAAGTAATGCTACCTCCAGTGCCAAGGCCTGTATATAACTAGAAAAGTGAATTATGGAACTCCCAGCTACAAGGAAATAACTGGAAATTAGGTAGAATCTACTATTTTTCAGCCTTCTTTGCTGAGACATTTACCAACTCCATGCACCACATGGGTGTGGGGATTGTCAGTTGTTGTTTTCACAGGACTGGTTAATTCATTTAAGTTGTTAAAATGTGATTTTGAATTGCTTTGTGTAATTTTATGATTATAAATTGCTGTTTTATTTTATTATGTACTTTATTGTATTTATTAATTATTGCTGACACCCAGGGAGTTTTGGCTATTGGACAGTATAGAAATAAAATAAACATTCTGTCATTTTTTAGGAGGCATTAGCTCGCTGTATAAAATATGAGCAATCAACACCCGATGGTGCCAATATCACCCCCTCAGTTTGTCACCATTTTTTGACAGGTGCACCTCAGGCATTTTCTGCTCTCTCAACTGTCTGAGAACCCCTGGGCTAGAGAGCATCCACTCAACTGTTCTGTTCCAATGGACTGAAGAATCACCTGCCTTCTTTAATTTCCATTTCCTTGCCTCTGTCATTAGCTGAAGTGCAGGGTTGTTATGGGACTGTTTGCAAACATCCTGCTTGTATCAAAATGGATACCTAGGGTGCTGTAGTGGACTGGGACTCCAGGAATCCAAGTAGTAGGCCCTGCTCAGCCATGAAGTTCACTTTCAGAAGAACCAGCATGGCTTCCACAGGGAGAAGTCCTGTCTCGCTAAGCTATTAGAGTTCTTCGAGAATCTCAGTAAACATGTAGACAGAGGTGATCCAGTAGACACTGTACAGAGGGACCTCCAACAGGCTTTTGACAAAGTGCATCACCAAAAGCTCCTGACCAAGCTAAGCAGTCATGGATTAAAAGGTGGAGGGTTCGACTTAGGGATTACAAACTGGTTAAAGATCAGAAAATAGAGAATGAGAATAAATGGCAGTTTCTTCCAATGGAGAAATGTAACCAGTGAAGTCCCACAGGATTCTGTATTAGGATCGATGGGTTTCAGCCTATTCATAAATGACCTAGAACTAGGAGAAAGCAGCAAAGTGGCCAAGTTTGCTGACAACACCAAACTATTCAGGGTAGTTAACACTGAAAGAGATTGTAATGAATTCCAAAGGGATCTCTCCAAGTGGGGAGAATGGGCATTAAAATGGCAACTGCAACTCTGTATAAGCAAGTGTAGGGTAAAGCACTCTGGGGTCAAAAATCCCAACTATGAGTATAGGCTGATGGGATCTGAGCTGGCAATGAAAGAGCAGGAAGGGGATCGTGGGCAGTGGTGGACGGCTTGATGACAATATTGGTCCAGTGTGCGGCTGCTGTAAAGAGCAAAACTCTATGCTTGGCATAATTAGGAATGGAATAGAAAGTAGAACCACCAAGATCTTACTCTGCTTATGCAAAATACACTTACTGTGTTCCTTCTTGGTTGCCTTACCTGAAAAAGGACATTATTGAGTTGCATAAAGTATAGAGAAGGGCAACAAAAATGATCAGGGGCTGCAGCAGCTCCTCTGTGAGGGGCAGTTACAACTGTTTAGCTAAGAAAAAGGGCACGTAAGGAGAGCTATGATACAGGTGTTTACAATAATGCATAGTGTGGAGAAAGTAGAGAGGGAGACATTTTTCTCTCTCTCCCATGGCAATCAAACTTGGGGTCATCCCATGGAGCTGACCAATGGGAGGTTTAGGACAGATACAAGGACGTACTGAAACAATGGAATTGGCTGCCATGAGAAGTGGTGATGACGGCCAATCTGGATGGCTTTGAAAGGAGATTGGACAGATTCATGGAGAAGGAGCAATCAGTAGCTACTAGCCTTGCTAACTTTGTGCTGCCTCCTTTACCAAAGACATATGACTGCGTTTACCAGTTGCTGAGGGCTTGGGCAGGTAGATGTTTAGTGCCCAACCTGCTTGAGGGATCCTGTGGGCAGCTGGTTTATTTATTTATTTATATTTATTTATACGTGTATTTATAGGCCACCTCTAACTGCCGAGGCCTTCCACAGTGGTTTGCCACTGTGTGTACAGAATCCTGGACAAGATGGACCGTGGGTCTGACCCAGCATGGCTGTTCTCATATTCTTATGCCTCTCAGCCCAACCTATCTCCCAAGGCTATTGTGAGAAGAAAACAGAGATGAGGATGAAGTTTATATAAATTACCTTGGATTCCTTGCAGGAAACAGGCAGGATGTAAATATAACAAATAATCACAAATAACTACTCGTCATCTGACCCACTGAACTTGATGGATGATATTTTACACCTAGGGTTGTTGTTTACGTGTAATTCATAAAAACAGTGCTGGACTGAGGTCCAAATCAAATCATCAGGTAGATTAATTCTTGTGATCAATCTGTTAAAAAACAGAATGTTCTCTTGCCCATAACTGCCACCAGGATCATCCTACATAGGAAGAATACCAAGTACCAAACATTTTCAGAACATTCACCTGTACTGCACAAGGTAGGGGTGAATGTACTGGGTAGGCTCAGTTCTGGAGGAAATCTGGTGGTAGGTTGGGAGGAGAGAGACATGTGTGCACAGAGCGAAAGCCTGACTGGTCTGACTGTGCAAGCAGCACCGAAAGAGGTCTCTGCCCACATACGGTGATTCACTTTTTTAAACTTTTTGCTTCTTAATACTGAGCTACATGACCAGGAAGTTGCTGTTGTGCTTGTTAGGTATCTGATTGCCCACCATAGTTCTTCCAATGATATTATGAGAAATAATTCTTGCAGTTGTCTTGAAAGTAGAACTGTTTGGCCAGACTAGTCCTCCCATGTCCTGGTTGATTGCCATCCATAATGGCAAAAGTACAAAATGAAATGAAACACACCAAGCTGAGACAAAATGATACACACCCAGGGACTTCTGGAATCACTAAAGCCATTCAGTGGGTTTAAGGGTACTCACCTTAGGATTCTATGTTGTTGTTCAGTCGCAAAGTCATGTCCAACTCTCTGTGACCCCATGGACAATATTCCTCCATTCTGCAAAAGGCCTCAAACATGTATGAACCGTTTTCAAAGGTTCCAACCCTCCATGTACACCCCTTCCTTTTGTCTCTTTTCTCCTCGTGACACTTGGGTTCCTTCTTGAGCTATTTCCTACACTCTCGGAAGCAATGCCTTCACACCCGCACAACTTCATACTTAGGTTGTGCTGCTGGGTGTCTTAAAGGCACTTTTACAAAATGTGAGCTTTGGTCCAATTCGTCAATGCATGATTGATTTGTAAGTCATGCACTCAGGAAACTCCAAATATGCTGTGAAGCTTCCAAAAGTAAACCAACCAAGGGGCTGGAAGTATGATTGGGCACTGTGCAGAGTTGTCTCCATCAAGCCCCCACCTCCGTTCCAAGATTCCAGGGATCTAGATCTTCTCTGAGGACTTCTTTGCCTGATTTTCCAGGGTTCTACACTTCATGGAGAGTCCCCATGTACAAAACGGCTCCCAAGATAAAGAAAGTGTGCAAGTGACAGAAGGGTGATGGATCTAGCTTGCAGTGGACTCATGAGGCTGGAAGGTACCAGGTTGGCGAGAGCTGATGAGAAATAACAGAGATTACTGGAATTTCCTTCCCCTCTCCTGTCCACCCAACTGGCTGGTCTTTTATCTACCACCCTGCCCCCTCCTGAGGTATTTGATGCATCTCCTATTTTCTGAGATCCATATAATACTAAGTCATTAAATGCTTACGAGTATTTGGTGCTATAATGTCATTTAGCCCTCCGCATACATCCAGGAATCATCAGTGACATCACCATTTATTCTAGTATATATTGTAATAATCAGAGTTTGGAGGACAGCTTGAAACCTCTATCATGTACTAATAGTCTCTCCCTCTCTCTCTCTCTCTCTCTCCCGCTCCCCTGCTCTGCATCTGCATGACAAGACAATGCCCTGCTCCCATACACATAACAGCAGGATGCTTTCCCACCTCTTAATGGCTGACTGAATTTCCTTCCCAGCAGCACTGACAATAAGAAAGTACATTACAGAAAATATCTGTTAGAAAGATGAAATAGTGCCAAGTGCAAATTTGGGAGGAAGAAGAACAAAACAGAGACAGTTCTGAAGCACTGAACTTTCAGACTGTGTGCTATTATTTGTATTGTAAAAGGTTAATTTAGCCACCCACATTGGTTACCCATTACATGCCACTTACACAACTCTTGTTTTGACTGCTGGATACACAGAGCCCTCACAATTGGTGTTACTTGCAAA
The DNA here is from genome assembly GCF_004798865.1 of Varanus komodoensis. Lineage (NCBI taxonomy): Eukaryota > Metazoa > Chordata > Lepidosauria > Squamata > Varanidae > Varanus > Varanus komodoensis. The sequence goes on along the minus strand of NW_025336481.1, from coordinate 15,596,296 downwards.
GGCAAGAATCATTTAGAGTGACCTTGCTGAGCTGCAGCAGATGTGGACTACATGGTCTATGGTTAGGGATCTGAGAATAATCTGGAGGTGGGAGATGACAATCCAACACATTTTCATGATTCAGCTCCCTGCATTCCAGTTTGCCAGTCCTGCACTGCACCAGTTCAGTGCAGGGGGAATTGAACCAACACATGAAGTTCCATAAGACAGGTCACAATTTCTGCATGGGGGAAAAAGACTAGAGGAATTTGAGCAAATCACCCATCTTGTAATCAGAAGACCACACACACACACACACACTCCTGGCTTGGACCACTTCCCATAATTAGGACATATACTTCAAAAGTAATTGCATTAATGGTGAAACTTATGCAGATGTCAATTCTTTGCCCATCCAACTTCCTTTCATTGAATTGATCATGGGAAAGAAGCACCTTCTATATAAATATGTAGATTCTCCATGCAATCAGGTCACCTGATTAGAGGTCCTGATGATATGGATCATTTATTTGTGTACAATTGCATCGTATAGGCTCTCCACTTCACACATTCTGGTCCACACATGACTGTGAACAAACAGGGCTAGCATGATTTCCTTCCTCCATCTACACAATTCATCAAGATGGCCAATATAGTTCAGTGTAAGCAAGTGATGCAAGCTGGGTAAAAATAATTCCAGCTTTAGGTATAAGCTGATGGGGTCTGAGCTAATGCCGACTAACCAGAAAAGAGATTGTGGGGTTGCAGTATTCAGCTTGATGAAAACCATTGCAGAGTGCAGATGTTATAACAAAGGCAAACTTGATATTAGGCATAATTAGGACATAAATATGCCAAGATCATACTGTCCTTGTTCAAATCTGTGGCACAACCACATTTAGACTACAGAATGTGTACAGTTCTGGTTGCCATGCCTAAAAAGGAAATTGCAGAGTTGTACAAAGTGCAGAAAAGGAAGCTCAACTGATCAAGGGTCAGGAAAGGTGAGAACATCTGTGGGGTTTTTAGCTTAGAAAAATGATGAGGAAGGGAAGATAGATAGAGGTGTACAAAATGATGTACAGTGTGCAGAAATGGAGAGGGAGACATTTTGCTCCCTCTCTCCTAAGGGTAGAATCCAATGGGGGTCATCCCATGAAACTGATTGCTGGAAAATACAGGAATGACAAAAGTAAGAATTTCACATAGCACATACTGAAACTATGAGAAGATGTGATGGCCACCAATTTGGATGACTCTAAAGGGAGACTGGACAAGTTTATGGAGGAAAAGTCTGTCCATAACTACTAATCTTGATGGCTATATGCTGGCTCCAGTGTCTGAGGCAATATGCCTATATATATGGGCATGTGTGTGTGTGTGTGTGTGTGTGTGTGTGTGTGTGTGTATTGGCATCCCATATATATATATATATATATGGGATGCAGGTGGCACAGTGGTTTAAACTGCTATGCTGCTGAGCTGGTTGATCGAAAGGTCACCGGTTCGAATCTGCACAACGGGGTGAGTTCCCATTGCTCTGTCCTAGCTCCTGCTGACCTTGCAGTTTGAAAACATGCAAATGCAAGTAGATAAAAAGGTACCACTTCGGTGGGCAGGTAACAGCGTTCCGTGCACTTCGGTGTTTAGTCATGCCGGCCACATGACCACGGAGACTGTCTGCGGAAAAACGCTGGCTCCCTCAGCCAGGAAACGGAGATGAGCACCGCCCCCTAGAGTCAGGCACGGCTGGACTTCACGTCAAGGGGAAACCTTTACCTTTTGTGTGTGTGTGTGTGTTTGTGTATCAGTTGCTGGGGAACATGGGTTGAAAGGTGTACTGAATTCACATCCTGCTTGTGGGATCCTGTGGGCAGCTTATTGAACACAATGAGGACAGAATGCTGGGCTACATGGACCTTTGGTCTGATCCAGCAGCGTCTTCTTTTGTTCCTACATACTGCATGTGTGAAAAGGGCTAAGGAGAACCTGGAATTAAGCCAACCTTTCAGATTTGGTCCAAAATGTGATGGATGTGGAAAGAAATAATGAGAAAAAGAATTATAATTGAAAGACAAAATAAGCAGTTCAGTCTTTGGTTCCTTTGTAGAGATCGAACTGAACTTTTTGGATGACTTTTTTTAAAGAGGGCAAGGTGAATGCAGCCTTTTTCTGGACCACCCGTTGATATGTGAGATTAGATGAGGATTAGGAACCGTTGTCTGCAGAGGAAAGTTCTGCAGTCATTTTGTAAGTCCCTTCACAGAGCGCCCTGGCTTGAACTATTTTCTTTTGTAGGTTTCCTGCCAAAATTCTCTACTGACATGGATAAGGGGGTTGCCACCACTTCCCATTTCAGTGAGTGGGAGATTTCCTGAGACTGAGATTTCCTGAACTCTTCCTCTGGTTCGGAACTAATCAGGTCTCACTCGGCTGCCTTTCAAGTACCTAGAGCCTCAAGAAGTAAAAGGAAAGAAATGTTTCCATTGCACGTGCCTGAAGATTGTGCCCTACCCCTCCCCGGGCCACTTCATTCTTTTGTAAGGTCTTTAAATTCTCCAATCGATTACTTCCCCGTCATGCCACACCTTTGCATAGTAGCACTGTCTTTTTGATTGCATCTAATTTCCTTTGCATCCTTCCTTCCAGTATTCTCAGCCTGTGATTTCAGAGTTGTAGAAATAGTTTTCTGAAATGATGCATTTGTCTCTTGTGCCATTAAAAGAAAAAGTCCGCTGCAATTTTTAAGAAAAATGGACTCTCCCTTTGGGAAGGTAGGAATGAATTGAGCAGAAGATCTCCACGAATCTGAAGCATTTATCTGCTTGCTACAGATTATCCAAAGGCAAAATACTTCTTGTTTTGACATTTAGGGAAGGGATATCAATAAGATCAGCTGCTTTTTGTTTTCAACCGGGTCTCAACCAAGTTAAAGTTCTGGAACACACTAGACCAAAGTCAGCTTCAAATTAGACTATTAATGCGTTGTTGTCGTCATTGTTGCTGCTGCTGCTGCTAAGTGCCATTAAGTCATCTCTGATTTATGGTGACCCATTAATTCCTTACTGTCTATTATGCTTATAAAGAGCCTTAAAAGTGCCTTAAAAGTGACAGTCTAGCTCTTCTGTCCCCAAAGAGATGCAAATTTGGAAATTTTCTGAATAAATTCAATTCCTGGCTATAATCATTAATGACAAATTATGGTAGGGTGATCATATGTGCTACTTTAAAGAAGGCAGTCCTCTATTCCAAAGGCTGCCAAAGACAGTTTTCTATCTGAAGGCACGTTCACCTTATTGGGGGGGCTCAAGGGTATAATCCTATGCAAGCTTAGATGGAAAAGATACTTAGGATTATACTTGAAGTTCAGTTTAAAGATAAACTTTTTTTCAGCACCAGGTCAAGACCTTTTTATTTGGCCAATATTTTAACATACAGTAATTTTAATGGCGCAAGACTTATTTAATTTATTTTACATAATGCTCAGTGTGGAATAGTTAACTTATCTTATTTTATTGAAGATTGAAATAATGTTGTAAACCGTCCAGATAGTAATGGACGGCCTACAAGAAAGAAAGAAAGAAAGAAAGAAAGAAAGAAAGAAAGAAAGAAAGAAAGAAAGAAAAAGAAAAGGAACTTAAACTTTGAAATGAGCCATTAGCAGCTGCCCATTACCATCTGGATGGTGGACTGGGGAGAAGCCTTGTAGAGGTGAGCCACACTTTTATTTATTTTATTTTTTATTTATTTTTCGATTTATATCCTGCCTTTTTCCCCACAAAGGGCTCAAGGAAGCTTACATCTCCTCCTCCATCTTATCCCCACAACAACAACGCTGTGAGGTAGGTGGGGCTGAGAGTCTGTGACTGGCCCAAAGTCACCCAGCTGGCTCCATGGCTGAGCGGGGACTCGAACCCGGATGGCCTGAGTCCCAGTCCCACGCTCTTAACCACCACACCACCCTGGGCATTTTTCTTAGTTTTGTAATCCATAACTCACTGGCTTGTCACATTACAAGCACCCCAACCCATCCTCCTTGCACTATTTCTGCCAATATAGCCTGGATTTGTTCAGACTGGCTATGCTGCAGCTGATATGTTGAGTTGTTCTGATGACACGTACACAGAGTGCATAGATCAAGGTTATGGGTGTCTTTTTGAGCCTTCCCAATTGACTGCTTTGTTCTCTTGCTCAAGAAACCACCAGGTGAAACATGTCTGCTCAGAAATAAATCAGATTAGCTTCATTGGCCTCATTCACAAGTAATTCACATTGATGTCAATGGAACTAACTCAAGAGGGGGCTGCTTACCTGCTTCTGGGTGGACCAGGGCGGTTTTCTGCCATGCAGGTTGGAAGGGCAGGAACAAGTTGCAACATACTTCCTCTTTCTACATCACTTTTTGTAAGGAGGCAAGAGGAGCTGCCCCTTATTCTCTGCCCCTTAAAAAAATATGTTCACCACTCTTCTGCCCCTTCACACCTGTGTGTAGCTAGCTGAGCAAAATAACCAACGCAAAATAAAGGAAACTTAAAAGGCCATTTTCCATTGTGCATCTCCTTTCCAGCTTCTCTGGCTTCCCCCACAATTGCCTTTGCGTGCAACACAAATTCACACTACACTGTCCTCATTAGCATGCTCCTAACTGTAATAAATATGTTTTGCATAAATACCATCACTATCTTCCCTCCTAAATGGAAAGGGCTCTACTGCAGATCTCCCCATACTTCTGTGCAATGATAATTAATCTTTAGTATGTACCTCTATGCATATAAATCAGCATTTGCACATATTATGCAAACCTGTGCCCTGCCTTTTTTTTTTTTTTTTGCTTCTTCTTTTCCTTTTTTTTTTTTTTTTTTTTGGCTGCTGCATTTCCTCTTTTTTGCTGTCTGTAAGTGGTTATGCTACTATTTCTCTAATAGCCCAGGCATTTTCTGCAACTGCCTTCTCCAGCATTGCTGACCAACAGGCTGAACAGTCATTCACAATGGGCCACCCAAACTGTTCCTTGGCTAAGTGATGGTCCCACCAAAGCAAGCAGGACCAGACGCCTGATCTTTCTCCTCTGCTGCTCACCCGGAGCCCAGGAAACAAAGAAAAAGGGTGCATTAAGAACTGTTGAAATGAGCAAGCTGTGTCATTTAATCATGCAAAGAGAGTCTCATTTATCTTTATTCCAGGTTGGAACTCATTAGCGGTGTTTTGCCAGGACATCCCTTTGCTTCACACCACAGAACTGCTCACCTGAGGAGCTGGTCTTTAACAGGAAAGCGTGCATTCAAATCCACATTCAGTCTTAAGCTCAGTCAGTCAACCACAGTGTCTTGGCCTCAGCGGCCACTTTAACATTACACCAGTAATCCTATGTATGCTTTTGTCCACATCACACTCAAGGCTAAAGTGGGGATGGAACATGGGCAAGAATGCATCATTCCCGAGCACCAATACTTAGATCTTCATGTTTTGAGTGATATAGTCTGATGAGCAGCTTGTAAGTGTGTTTGTCCAAATGGACTTACACAACTCCTGATCGCAGTTTCTCTGCAGCCATGTTGCAGGTGAATGCTTTGAGGCCTCTGTTGCCCTCTGTTCTCAGTTGAACCTGGACTCCTGAGTGCCAAACTAGATTTTATTTTTATTTATTTATTTTTTAATTTATATCCTGCTTGTTTCTGACAAAGGGCTCAAGGCAGCTTACATCATTTTCCTCCTCCATCTTATCCCCACAACAACCACCCTGTGAGGTGGGTTGGGCTGAGAGTCTGTGACTGGCCCAAAGTCACCCAGTTGGCTCCATGGCTGAGAGGGGACTCGAACCCGGATCACCTGAGTCCCAGTCCCATGCTCTTCACTACTGCACCACACTGGCTCTCCAGTGTGCCATCAAAGACGTGCCATCATTCACACGATTTGCAACTGTGTGCATGGTTCCCTCTTTGCCAGACACACAAAGTAAGTGGGAGGCACAAGGGAGTGATTCAGTCAGGACCCTGGCAGTGATGTTGGTGGAAAGTGCGGGGTGGGGGGGGATTCACTACACTGGCATTCATTAGATCAAATGCTATTAAAAAAAACAGTGAACGGTTGTTAAATTAAATTGCAGGCGCATGGGGGCTGAAATGGATTTGAACCAGGGAAGATTGTGGGGGGTTTCCCTTTCTCCCCGCACTGTGGTCTCAGCTGGGATTGAGGGGCGGAAGCAGCATGCCATTTTCATTGGAAGAAAATCTGCAGCGATAGATGCTTTTCCCTATTCAAAGGAAAGAGAGGAAGGGATGCATCTGGAAGGCAGTTGCTTTGATGGGGACAATGCAGCGCTAATTCCCTGTGCCTAGATGCAACACACGGCACACCTTCTGAAGTCTTGTCCTCTGCTCAGTGTACCTTGCATCGAATTACTCTGCAATAGCTTGTCCTGCAGTGGCTTCTGAGACAGGTGCATCAGTAAATTGAGCATAACAGTTTCCCTTTTGTAAAAATTAAGTGTATTTAATCTCATGCTGGATACCCCAGTTCTTCCCTCAGAATTGCTCTAACCAGAACGCACAAAGCAACATTTATTATCTTCATAAACCCTTATGTGGGGCATAAAGGGGGAAACAGCATGTTGACATTTTGTGATGGGACAGCACACAAAGAATTAACTTCCGACACAGCTTGAAGCTCATCACATGAAGGGCAGAGCTTTCTTATGGTGCGAGGGAGCATGAATGCAAAGCAGATAAATTACATTTTCTTATATCTTACTGAGGTTGCACTAGCAGTATAGAAGGAGGGAGCAGAATGTCTTCTATTGTTCCTCCCTTCTATGGTTTCTCTGACAGGCTCCCTCCCTCCCACCACCCACCCACCCAATTCACACACATACACCCTAATGTGAGGAAAACTACCCCAGATACAGGGCTGGTGTAATTTTGTTACTGATCACAGGGGCTGGAGGGTTATGGTCATGGGATCTGGAGAACTTTGGACCCTGCAGAACTTCATCTGATCTCCACCTTTTGGCTCCTTCTATGTCCATATGTATGTGTTTGTTCAGTCCTCTCTGATGCTGGAGTGGCCAGGGCTATGGAGCCTTCCATGATCTTAGTGGAGAGATACCTGAGGACAGAATCCCATGAGGTTGCACTTTACAGATGATGTAGCACAAGCAGTGGGCTCCATTGAGTCCATTGTTCAAACAGGGTCCATCACATGTACAACTGAGATTTAAGGCTTTCCAGAGGAAACTTCTAAATGACTGGACATTTCTGGATTGGGACAGATTAGTGGAACTCTCTCATGTGAGCTCCAGTGACCTGCCATATTTCCAAACAAGTGTTTTTGCTCATTTTCGGTTGGCCCTGGAAGCACAAATTGTTTGTTTAACAAGAGGTGGGTGCTGCCTGTGGTTGGGAACTGGTGGGTCACAGAAGGACTGATGGAGGTTTAAGAGCCCTACAGCATTCTGCCTTAGAATTGTAATCTTAAAGGCTAATAAAATGAGATGTATTTTAGCAAGTTAGAAAAATGCAATGGTCCAAGAATGCATCATAATCCTTAATTGTTCAAAATTAACCCTGGCAACTGTAATGTATAAAATGGGAGCCAGTTGTGGTATTGATGGGACTGGATTAGAGTTTCTCCACTGGCACTAAAAATAGCTTGTTGATGTTATACTAGAATAGGTACACACCCTCAAAATGTTAACTCTGCATAATTGAAGAAATGCTTCCTTAGGAATTAAAGGAATGTCATATTCAGTTTGATATTTTATTGCTTCTATCACTTCCAGCTAAAATGTCATATGTGAGGGCAAGACCAGAGACAAGAAATTAATCTGTATATCATTACAAAGGTACTATGTAATTAAAAGGGCTCATTCCAGGATACCCCTTCACTGTGCCTCTGGATCCATCTCTGTCCAGGAGAGCTTGGTGATGCAGATCACTTATTATCAACATAGTTGGGATGTCAACTAAGGCTGTTCCTGGACAAGCTAGCCATGAACTTGTAACCTCATGATTAGACTGCTACTATGTATTCTATGTGGACCAAGAAATTTGAAGAAAACAACTGAAATTGTGACAGATTTTGCTTATCTTGGCTCAGTCATCAATGCAAAGGTAGACTGCAGCCAAGAAATTAGAGGCTGACTGATACTTGGAAGAGCACCAATAAAAGGACTAAAAGAGACCTTCAAGTGTAAGGAAGTTTCATTGGAGACCAAGGCCAAAATCATCCACACTTTTGTATTCAGGTGTGCAAGCCGGAAAGTAAAGAAAGCCAACAGGAAGAAAATGGATGTGTTCAAAATATGGTCCTGAAGCAGAGCTTTGTGAATAAACTGGACCGACTGAAAGATGAATAAGTAGGTCCTCGTTGAAATCAAACTTGCTGTGGCAACAAAAATGATGAATCTGAGGCTGTTGCAATACGGGCACATCATGAGAAGGCACCACTGGTCTGCACATCTGTTACTAAGCAAAGGAGGATAATAGAGGCTGGATGGCTGGAGGAGCTCCTGCAATGACCACCCTTTCCAGGGTATTCTGTGATAGTTGCATACCAGGACAATCGAAACCGCTGTCCTGAGTATGGACAACACAAACAGCCATGGTAGTACAAAGAAACCATAGAACAAAGATCAAACTTACCATGGTGAAATAGCACAACCAGTTTTGGACAACACAACAGACCAAGAATGGTAAAAAAAATCATAATGTCTTGTTGACTAGTCTGAAGCCAGCCACTGAATCTAATCGGTAGCTATTCGTATAGGTTATGGTCTCCTTGGATTGGCAGTAGCCCTGCAAGTTCTCAGGCAAAGGTGTTTCACAAGACCTGCTTGCAACCAGTCTTTCAACGGAAACTGGCAATGATCTTCTGCGTATGTTTAGTCCTCCTGGTCCCTCCCATGATAGTCTAGCATTTGATGTGTCACTGCATCCCACTTTGTCTCTATGATTGAACAAGAAGTGCTAAAGTTGTGGCAACAGTGTAGGTGTGGAAGAAGTTAAAACTGCATTTTGAAATGCTGTAAACTACTTTGAGGGTCTGCTGGTCAAAAAACAAAATGTGAATTGGTGTAAACTTCATAAACGAATGAACATTTTCCTTTTCCATCCCAGAAAAGTACCCAGAAGATGTGTCTTCTTGCATAAGATCATCCAGAGCTGCCTACATAAAATGTAAGAAAGGCACTTTTTCTTCCTTTCTTGCAACCATTCACTTTGGTCTTTTGCTAATGAAGTAATTAGTGTTATTATCGCTGGGGAAAATGGGGATTACTTTCATTTTCTCTCTGCCTCTTTCTCCTCCCCCTCCTTCCTGCCTGCCCCATTCCCGTTTTTTGTGCAAACTCAGTGAAGTGGCAAATTTTGCCACATTTGCTGCATGTGCAAAATATTTCACCCGGCTCTGTAGAGTAATGTGTTTTTTGAGCTGCTACTGTACTTGCTGAATGTAAGTTATAATAATAATGCGGTGACTTGTGAAGAACATTAATTCAATGAACTTACAGTTATCGCTGACAATTCCAAAGTGAGCTGACGAATACAATTACTAACAGCAAGACTTGATATCTCCCTTGCTTATAGGAAAGAAATCTCAGGGCCCAAAGAGATGTGACATGGCCATGAGGCAACCAAGATTGGGCCATTTTTGGGTTAAAGCAGCCCCAACTGCTGTGGTGGGGGCTATAATTTAATTACTAGGAGGAGGGTGCTTAACTCCCCCCACAATCTAAATTCTATACTGGTCAACATTATAGAGAAGAAGCAAAGGTAGCTGTATCATACCTGCCTTTCCCCCCAGTGTATGGTTAATAGTAATGTGTATATGGGAGAAAGAGTTAGGCTTAGACAATGGGGCATTCTGTGGAAGGGTTAAATCCCTCCTCACCGTCATTTTGAGTCCCATCAAATCAGACTCTCTCCTCCATTACTGCTTTAGGACCCAGTCCTAGCACTTCCCCCCTTGCTGATCAAAAATTTCCAAATTTGGAGGCTTCTGAGTTCCTGTGCCCTGTTGGGCATCTTACCAGGGAGGAGCAGCAGCAGACGTGATCTTTGCCTTTCCTTCCTCCTTTGCTAGATGTTCATCTAAGAAGGGCACTTTGGAGGGGTAGAGATATTGGCTGGAGGAGGCTTGGGATATCTTGTATGCTGGACTTTCTGGTCTCCTCTCCTTCGTGCCCATGGAATGCTCTCTTTCCTCCTTCTCCAAAGTTGATTTTCCAGCCTTGCAGGGTAAGCAGTGCATTCCTGTTTCCACTGGCTACAAGGCGGTGCAAGTGCGTGGCTCTCCATCTCGTCCATCTGAAGACCTCAGAAGGGTGTTTCTGAGCAATCTCATGGTCTCTGGGATGCTATTCCACAGCAGTGTTCTCTTAAAGGCTTATTTACAAAGGAAATCCCGTAACAGGTTCTTCTGAATTTTGTTTATTTGGAAGGGGCAAACAGTGAAAGTTTTTTGCATGCGGAATTGTGACACAGGTGACACTGTATCAGTGTCTACATCAGGTGACACTGGAGGCAAAGGCTGTGGCCTCATGTACTGCAGAGACATGACCAATGAAAGGAGATAGCACTTAGCTAGATGAATGAAGAGCCTGATCTAGGGGTATGTGAGGAATCCATTATGGGAGTGGAAATGATTCCCTGGGCTTGTCCCCCAGATGTAGGTTTGCCTTATTGTGGCCAACTGTCAGTTTTACTTGCTCCTGTGTAAAACTGCATGGTCATAGTTTGGATTGGGATCGTGGTGTCTGGAGAGTGGGTGGGTTAAACTTTTCTTCCACCCGTTCCCCTCCCCATTCCATTCACACAGTACGATTATAAGGAAAATATCTCAATTTAAATCAATGGACAGATTTTTACCACCCCACAGCAGGGGCGGTGGGTGGAATTTCCGGTGAAAATGGGGGGAGGGGGAGTTTAAGCCCTCCCTCCTGATGCCAATCAGAACTGGAAACAAATGTGTTTACACAGGAGAAGTAAAACTATATGGAAGAGCATTGTGTTTGTCTGTAGTTCTGTAATCTAAACCTTTTATCCTCAAAACCTTGCTTTTATTCTGGAAAGCAGATGCAGGTAACTTCAGAAGGAGCAAATAAGGCAAGGTGCAGAGAAGGAGCTTTTCCACTTTGCGTCACTCTTCTTCCTGCAAAGTAAAAGATGCCATTGTTGCAAGCAGTTACCATTCACAAACGACAGCAGCTGGATGTAGTAATTTTTGAGCAAACACACAAGAGAGGACATCTGAGCTGCTGGCTTCTAAACCCTGTAATCTCTCACATGAAGAAAAATACTTATATCACTATACAACATCACTCCGACCCCCTGGGCCATGGGTAGCCAGTTCTGCTGAACTGTTTCATTCCTATACTATAGTTTTACTGCAAAAATGACAACCATGGCAAAACAGCCCTCCCTGCAGAAGTAGGTAGCTTTGCCCAAGCAGCTGTGCAAAGATCTCCCAGATTTTTCATTTTATGTTACATTTTTGCTTTCAGAAATCTCGCTGCCGTAAGGGGAAGGGAGAACACAGACAATGTCAATCACGCCCTCTGACAAGGAGCAATTAACACAGGATCAAACTGGAGAGAGATGGATGGGACCAGATGGTCAAACTAATCCTGACAAAGGAAATGCACATTAAGTGTCCTTCAAGAGAGGAAATGGTGTTGGTTGGTTATGTGCGTTTAAATTACGTTTTCCATTTAATAAAGAGACTGTGGAATGAATGATGAAAAAATAATAACACAAAGATTCTTGTGGTGCTTTAAACACTAACAAATTTATTAAGGGATAAGTTCTTCTGGACATGGACTGTGTCCATGAAAACTTATGCCATAACAAATGTCTCAGTCTGTAAGGTGCCATAAGACTGTCTTGTGTTTTTGCCCTTTAATTCCTTTGCACCCACTTCTGTTACGCAAGGGACACCCACAACTTAGACAAGGGAACATTTAATGCTTCTGAGGCAGCAGGAAACAAATGGAAACATCATTTTCTGGAGCAGGGCAGGTCCCAGGTATGCACATCAGAGAACTCTGTTGATGTGCTGTGATCTGCTCATTTTGGGTTTCCTACAGGAAGCATGGCATTTTCATTGTGCAAGCACTGAGTCCCACTTGAGCAATTTGTAGAATGGATTTGGCAGGAGGGGCAGCTTGCAAGATAGTCTCATAGGCTACTGGTCATTGTTTTATAACTTTGGTCACCCCAGTACTTAACTGAATGGCTAATATCAAACTATGGAGGACCATTTAAGCATCGACTGTCCTTCAAGCCATGAAATTCTTTTGGAGAACCTGACTAAAGTGAAAGCCCTTAACACAAGGCAGATGGTCTCATGATTACCCCACATGATTATAGGGCAACTATTATGGAAATATTGCTTCCCTCTATGCCCAAAGACTCAGATATCATTTTTGCAGGAATAGAGGAACAAATATTGACACCTAAGTAGAGAGGAAGACTAGTACCGGACAGGAAAAGAACACTTGGGACATGTTTTAAAAAGTACACTAGAAGGCAAAGCTGTATCATCTAATTTCAATCAACATTCAGTCTTTAAGAAATCCTGCTAAGAGCTTTTCCAGACAAATTACTTGCCTAGGCAGTAATTTATGTGCCCAGGTGAAGTCCAGCCTCATGCGTTGGGTGTGTCATGACATTTGCCTGCTAAGAATTTGTGACAAAAGCTCTACATTTTGCAAGCTATTGTGGAAGATGTTTCTTTGTTCAGTATTAAGGAGTGTTCTTCATGGACGTTCCCAGAACATTCCCTGAAAATGATGTGAGCATCTGTCTGTGTGAAGCTCTGTGTGAAAAAAGAAGCCCATGAAGCTTTGGACTGTCACACATCTGGACTGCATGGATTAGAGTTGTCAAACCCAAAGAAAGTGATCTGGCCTTCACTGTGGGGATGTTATCTGCGTTAAAGAACACCATAGCTTTGCTCTTCCTCATGCAAGGAAATTATAAACAGATCTAATCAGAGGATAGAATATTGCCATTGAAAATGCACATCAGCATACCTTAACGAAAATAAAATAAATCTTGAAACTTTAATATTCCCTGCTCTTGTCCCTAAATAGGCCCCTTTGGAAAACTGTTTTATTGTTTCTCATTAAATTAGAATTGTGCTGAGGTGCCACCATCTACCATTTCCTATTATTATTAATGTGGGGGGGAAAATCACTGCCTATTCAGCATTTCCCCAGTTAAAGCTAAAACAAAAGGAAAACCCTATTTGTGGTGCTTATCTTTGTCTTTCTTTCTCATTTCTTTATGCTGGCTTGTTTAAAAATATTTGGAAATTCTTATTAAACTTTTTCCTACTTTAAATTTGTACTTAAAAATAGCAATATTTTCTGGTGTCAATTAAGGTATTCAATTTATAGTCGTCTTATTCATTTTTTCCCTCACAGAGCAGCTATTACCAAAAGGCCCTTAGAGATATGTTGCATGAGGATACACCATTGTTCTTTTTCATTAACTTCTGGAACTTGAAATAATATTTAGGAATGTGTGATGAGCTTCATTGTTTTCAGCTGACCAGTTTGTATGCACCTTGAAGAAAATGTAGTGATAAACAGAAGTCAACAGAAGTCATGCCAACTAACCTAATCCCATTCTTTGACAAGGCAATGAAAATGAACAGAGGAAATGCTCTGGCATTATTTACCTAGACTTTAGCAAAGCCTTTGACAAAGTGCCCCACATCATCCTAATAAATAAATTAGCAAAATGTGGGCTTGGCACAACTATTAGGTGGATCCACAACTGGCTACAAAAAGGTCACAGAAAGTGATCATCAATAGTAGCTTCTCAAACTGGAGAGAAGTTACCAGTGGGGTACCACATGGCTCAGTCCTGGGACCAGTACTCATCAACATCTTAATGAATTATTTTGATGAGGAAATCCAGGAAATGGTAATTAAATGTGTGGATGATACTAAACTGGGAGGAATAATTAACACCCTGGAAGACAGAAAGAAGATCCAGGGGGACCTAGAGAAGCTTGAATGGGCAGAAAACAACAGAATGAAATTCAACAGGGAGGATGTCAGGTTTTCCAATTAGGCAGGAAAGAAAAAAAAAAATCAGCTGCATCAATACAAGATGGGGAATATTTGGCTCAACAGTACTGAGAGAGAAAGGGGTCTTGGAGCTGTTGTGGACAACAGACTAAATACAAGCCAGCAGTGTGATACAGCTGCAAGAAAAGGCAAACACTATTTTGGGAATCATAAATAGAGGGATCACTCCCAGTAAATGAGAAGTACTCATTCTGCTCTACTCTGCATTAGTCAGACTTCACCTAGAACACAGTGTTCAGTTTTGGGCACTCAGGTTTAAAAAGGATGCTGAAAATCTGGAGAGAGTTCAGAGGAGGGCAACAAAGATGATACAGAGCCTGGAAAATAAGTCTTATGATGAACTGGGCCTGTTCAGCCTTGAGAAAGAAAACAATGAGGTGACATGATAGCATTCCGCAGGTACCTCAAAGGCTGTCACAAAGAAGAAGAGAAAGACCTATTCTCATTCATCCCAGCTTGTAGGACATGTAACAATGAACTTAAACTGCAGTACACCATGTGCAGGCTAGACACAAGGGAGAACTTCCTAACTATCAGAGTAATATGACAATGGAACCTGTTGCCAAGAGAGGTTGTGTACTCTTTCACAATAGAGACATTTAAGAAGAAACTAGACAGCTATCTGAGTGGGATGGCATAACTGGCACCCTGCACCAGCAGGGGCTTCGACTCAATGGCCTTCTTGGCCCCCTCTGACCCTCCTATTTTATGATTCTATGAAATGTCAAGTAGAGAAATATCAAGCCATTAAATAAGGACTACTCATTAAAATATGTTATCAGGTATATGGCAGCACAGGAGAAATCAGCCACTCACAGTTTGTTAGGCATGGTCCAGGCCAGACGATGGATGAATTTCTCTCTTGATGGACAGAAATATTGCTTTGCATGCAATCTGTCGGGGAGTTTACTTATCATTGGTATAATTGGAGCTGAAGCTAGAAGTAAATAGCGCCAGAAGCCGGTGGGGGGGGGGGGTGGATTAGTCCATTTCTCTCTGAAGCCACCTTTTCTCACCCCTGCCAAGGGGAGGGACAGATTGCCCTTGTCAGGTGTTTGAACCTCTTGCCTGCAAAGGGATTTTAAAATTTCAAGAACTGCACGAGATTGGGCTGGAGACACTAGGTCACCCACCCTGATACAAAGGGGGAAAACCTGTTATACACTTGACAAGACCAGGGGGCGTAGCCAGGAGCAGACCCTTAGGGGCTCAGTGGGGCAGTCCATGTTCACAAGGCCACTTAGTCCATCCCTAGCAACCTGGCACATTCTTTCCCAAACAGGCACCTTCTACACTGCTTAGATTACAGCAGCTATGATTCTGAACCAGCACGGCCATTGAGGCTGCAGTGCCTGAGGATGATGGGAGTTGCAGTCTAACCTATATGAAGAGTGCTGGGTAGGGAAAAGGCTGGTCCAGCATCTCCTGTTTAAAGGACCAGTTTGCTAAAATTTGAGAAGATCCCTGCCCAAGAAACTGGAGAGCTCGCCTTAGAGTTAGAATTTGATCTAAGAACCTGGATAACTAGATCAGAGATAGGGAACATGGGCCTCCCCACATTCCATCTTCCCTCAGTATCAAGGAAGTGGCTAATGGGAGCTGCAGGCCAAAATCTTCTGGAGGGGCACCTGTTCCTCACCCTTGAGCTAGATGGACAAGGCAGTTCTTGAGTTTGCAACATGCTTTGTAGGTCAGGATGACGCCCCACACAGATGCCATCTATTTATTTAAGCTGTGGTGGGCAATGTGCAGTCTTTCTGATGTGATTGGTCCTCCGTCCTCACCAGCTCTAGCCTGCATTGCTTATGGGGAAGGATCATGGAAGCTGGAGAGCACCAACCTCTGGAGGGACACAAGTTGACCACTGCTGATCGAAGTGCATAACCGAAGGGCAGAGGGCATGTGCCTGTGGGGAGGGTGCAGAAGGCGAGCCTTGCACCTCATTTTTAATGCTGATTGCTTCAAAAGCAGAAGAGAAACAGAAGAATCTTGCCAAAATGTTTTATTTCTCCCCACCACAGCTCATGGTCTTGAGCAGAAATGTTCATAGCATGTGCAGAAGAGAACAAAGGAGATGGGGAGGAGACATTTAAAACCCTCCTCAAAAAACAAAATCTGAAAGATTGTTTTTCCAAGCCATTTTTAACAACTTTTGCTAAACCATTATTGTCTTTGCCCAAACGTCTATGAAAGTTTTATGGTTGGAAGATATTTCCCCTTATTATGCTCCACTGAATAATTTGTATTAAATTATGTTTTTAATCAGTGTTTCCTCTCGAATTGGGGGCGGGGGGAGAGAAACTAATGTTAAAGTATATGATGGATTATAATACTTTTAATTTACATGAAAACTAAAAATAAAAATCAGTTTTTATTGCTTGGCTTCTCTCTAGCAAGGTTTTCTAAAACCAATGGCTAGAAAATATTGTTGGTGCTCACATCACACTTCATCTAATTATACTTAAGCATATCCACAGTATTGCTAGGGCTCGTGGAAAGAGATAATCAAATCACAGCCATTCAGAATAAAATAGACACTCAACAGGGGGTTGCTGAGATAGCAATTTAAATGAAACAGTTTAGCAGCAAGAGATGAAAGTTCTTGGATGGCCAGTGTAAGTTCAAGCATCTGAATATTCAGAGCTTTCATTCTAAAGTATAATATCAATGTTTCCGGCCAACATGTTTAGCTGTTGCAGGAAGAACTAGATGATTTTGATGCATTTCTTTTGCCTGGGAGGCTTTTGTCCCACCTAAAGATATATTATTGTTAAACCAAATTGATATCCTGCCTTTTGCCTCCCAAAGGGAGCTTTCATAATCATTCCCCTCTTCTACATTTCATCCCTACAGCAACCCTGTGAGGTTGATAAAGCTGAGAGACAGTGCCTGGTGCAAAGTCACATTGCAAGCTTCATGGCTGACTGGGGACCAGAACCCAGATCTCCTAAGTTCCATTCTGACAGTCTAACCACTGTACCACACTGGCCGTGTTGTGTCAAGAGCCAGTGGGATCTGGTGAAACAGAAGCAATAAACCAGTGATCCTTGGAAGCGTGTCCATATCAGATCTCGGTCTACTCCTGTGGGGGTGCACAGACAGGCAAGGAGTTCCACCCTTGCAAGCCTTGGTCATGAGCTAATCAGTAAGTATGAGAGTATCTGGATCTGCTCCATAGCCTGTAAACTACCTTTTCTTTTGAGGCAAATGGACGATTTCAGTCTGATCTCTGTTTGGGGCCACTCATTTCCCAGAGCTGGTGTGAAGATATGTATGTTTGGATGTTGAAATATAGATACTGTCGGCTTTCGTATATGGTAAGGATCTATTAGTGGGTTGAGACTCCTGCATAGTTTGGGAATGCAATACTTGACAGAATTCTTCTCCCAGCTGCAAACTCCCTGGACCCTGTGCTCAAGATCTGAGGCCTACCTCTGACTGCCACCTCTGAGGGAGGCTCATATGATGGAGAAAGGCTACCAGCAAGAAGAGCCTTCTCAGCTGTGACCCCCTCTGCTGTGGAACAAGCTCCCCACTGAGACCCACTGGGCACCAACTCTGAGACCTTTCTGCCAGTTGAGAATGTCCCAGCAGGGCATGTTATCAGCTCTAGATAGTATGTGGGGACTCCGACACAAGTCTTCTGATTTAATTTGTGTTAGCGGTTATAGTTGCTTAAATTCAGTGAATCTGGCTTGCAAAGCTCAGGGATCCAAGATTCAAGATGTTTTTCGGTGTCAGGCTAAGACCTTTTTATTTAAACAATATTTTCGCAATTTTTAATACCACCCATAGGTTTTTAATTTACAGTCAGGGTGAATCTGGATTTTAATTTACACTATTTGTATTTATTGTATGTAAGCCATCCCGAGGCTCTTGCGATGGGACGGGATGCAAAAATGCTAAATAAATAAATAAAGATGGATAGCGGGAAGTGTTTCCTGATGGTTAGGACCCTTAGGGCATGGAATGGGCTTCCACAGGAGGTGGTTGAAGCCCCAGCAGCAAGGGTGTTTAAGGATAGGCTGGACATGCACATGGTGGGAGTGTCATGAGTGGAGCTGGGGTCAGACTAGATGGCCTGGGAGGCCCCTTTTCACTTGCTCTGTTTCTAATTTTTGTAGTATAATTTAAATGAAGAAAGCATTTCATGGAACAGAAGTCTAAGGAAAGTTAGTATCCCGCCTTCCTAGGCCTCTAGTATCCCAAAGCCTGAGACTCATGGAGCTTTTCTACATGGGATTTTTTCATGCTCTTTATAGTTCTTTATATCTTCTTAAGACAATGCCTTGCTTCTCCAGTGTCCTCTTTGTAAACAGCATTTTCTATGAGGTATTGTAGAGCAAAAAAAAAAAAAGTATAAGTGTAAAAGTGTATAAGATTTGTTGAAAAAGCATCTTATACTTTTTTTAAAAAATATTTTGTTACAAAAAGAAAGAATGCTTTTTCACTTGTGCAGTTGCACTAATCCTTTATACCACAGTGCCACCTAGAGGTCATATGGCAGAAATACAATAAAGGAATTGCTGCTTGCTTAATTCAGTGAATTAACAGCCTTGTGGAATGTAGGTGGAGGTCTGAGGCCATCCACTCTTGAAAGATGAAAATCTGATACTTAGACAGGGCTCAAAGATGTGACTCAGCAATACACAGGAGGAACAAGAAAGATGATACCTAGGAAATGGGGGAGCGGTTGTGTGCAAACAAGGTTGTTGTTCTCATGGAGTGGTTACCAATCTTTCTGCAGGAAATTGTACAT
This sequence comes from Varanus komodoensis, assembly GCF_004798865.1. NCBI lineage: Eukaryota > Metazoa > Chordata > Lepidosauria > Squamata > Varanidae > Varanus > Varanus komodoensis. Next base: position 15,577,466 of record NW_025336481.1, on the reverse strand, counting down.
TTGCAGGGGAAATGAAATAAAGAAAACCATTCGATGTTATACTTTTTCAGAATGATAAATGAAAGTTCAAAACAAAACAAAACAAACCTATAATCCTTCCAAGGTTCAAACAGAATGATCTGAGACTAGGTGACATATCTGAGATTTAGATTTGCTAGTCTGAAGTCCAGAGAAAGTATTACAACATCTGATTCTCGGTGTCAGCATCTGAGACCTGGCAAATCTCTTGCAGCCTGTTCTAGGTGTAGCCTTCAAAGTATATTTATATATAATGTGGGTCAGCTCCTGGAATGGGTTTCTATGTTTCATTGATGAAAAAAACCCACCATTTTTGTTGTAGGTAGTTAGATGAACTTGGTAACATCAAGGATAGGGGAGGAAAAATGATTTAAAACAATAACATTCAATTTGTGCAATGAATATATATCTATACCTATATGGAGAAAGATATACATATATAAACCAGGGCTTTTTTTGCATAGAACGCACTGGAATGGTGTTCCGGCACCTTTTTTTGATGGATTTTTCCAAGTGATTGTGAATCACCCTGTTGGGAGTAGCAGGTTGGAGGCAAAAATCATTAACATAATGCCTGTGGGCTGCTTGTGTGTCGGCACTGATTGTGAGGGCGCTGCTCGGCTTGGGACGCTGCTCAGCTTGGGATTGGTCACTGAGGGCTTACTGCCGGCAGCGACCATTGTGTAAAAGTGTGATCCCAAGACATGAGTTCCAGCACCTTTTTTTTTTTTTTTTACAAAAAAAGCACTGTATAAACAAATATGTGATTAGACAAAAGAAAAGCAGTACTATTTTGATAAATTACCTACCTCTAAAGGATATTAAATGTGCATGCTTGTATAGAAAAAAAAGACATAAAATTCCCAGTATGCCCCCTTAAAGATGGTACCAAAGACCTTACCACATGTTGAAGGCCATGTTCTGCCCGATAATTAAAAATGTGAGGAGGAAACCTAAGAAGGGTTCCTGCCACCAAATGAATTATTGCAATTTTTGTCATAGTTCTCCAAATGCTCATTATACAACACAAAAAGGAAGTTCTTCCCATTTTGGACAATTTATTTACAGAATTATACCCAATTGTGGCAGGTTCAAACTGGCTATCTAGTTCCTTCAAGAGTTTCAAAATATAAACATTGCAGGTTACATTATTTTCTTCAAAATGCCTATGTCATAATTTGTTACTTGAATCAACAGAGTCCTATCTGATATATTCTCAAAATATCAAAATGGGGGCATTTGTGTGTAGATTTTTGTTTTGTTTTGTCTGTTTAATAGATATGTATATGTTGATATATCTAAAACGGACTAGCTGTCAGATAGATTAAAAAGAGGGGAACACTTGGAACCAAGTTTCTAAAAGGAACAGAGTAAATCGGGGTGGTGGTTGGGAATAAAACCTATAAGCAAGCAACATGGTTTGGGGTTAAAGCGGGTTCTGTGTAGAGTGTTGTTCATAGGTTCCCTGTTGCTAAGGAAACTATTTCCTTGGTAGCTGTATACTTGCCATGTCTTGCTAAATTGATGTCATAAAGTCGACAAAGAAGAATGAAAAAATATTCAAACTGTCTCCAGAAGGTGCTCCGTGCAGGAAGAAGCCCTCCAGAGAGCAGAGCTAAGCTCAGCTACCTTGGAGTGATCACCAATACAGAGGCTTAAAAAAGGCAGGCTGGCAGACATGGAAATGAGATCCCAGAAGAAAGCCGTTATTGATGCCACAATGAAATATAGTATTAAGTAACCCATGGGAAGGCGTTCACAGGGTTTCCTGTGGAAAGCGCATAGGTCAGTGGTACAGCATCCAGGTAGGACCTGTAACGAAGCAGCGCACAATATCCTGCTTATCCTGGAATAGATATACTTCTGAACAGGGTGTGTGGCAGACATATGTGCTCCCAGCAAGGAGACTGCAAGTTGTTAAGGAATCAAGCAACCCAATTTTACTCCCCATTCCACAACAGGTCCAAATAGAACAATTGTTTAATCATGCACAGATCTGGTTCATATAACATGCCAGGCTCACCATGGACTATTAAACCCCTGATAAACCAGGATGTGCTGAGGTCCATTTTGAATAGCAATCTCCAGTGGGCTTGCAGTGTGTCATCTGAACCTGGTAATTGTGGGTTATTTGAGGGATGAACGGCCCATGCATAACTTTGCAGCCCTGAGTGGAACCATGCTGGGTTAATCTCCTCCCAGTTTTGTCCAAAAATCCCAAGGAAGGTTTAATCCCTCTTCCCAGAGCATCAGAATTCCAATATAAATTAGGGGCATGCACTTATGGAAAAGTAAGTGCAACTATTACACATAGCTGAGATATGCAGGATTAGACAAAGATACAGCTTGCCCCACTGTTTTCTGTCTTTCATTTCTAGTGGAAACACCACATTGTGTGGCTTCTGGAGACCACTGAGCATGTTCCTTTTGTGCTAGGCTGTTTGAGTTTGTTCTTTTCTTCCTCCCTTGCCCGCTTCCTCCAAGTCCTTAGCACTTTTTTTTTTTTTTTAGCTCATTCAGTTTTTTCAGGCATTTGGGACATTTCCCCCCGATGGCTCCTCTCCTCCAACTGTGCTTGTTGACAGCATGAGGTCCCTGAAGCAGTCACACCTTGGAGATAGAGAGCACTGTTTCAGCTACACAAGAATCAGCGCCTGGAGAATGAATTCACTGCCTGGGGTCAGGCGATATGATAAGCCACACTCAAAGGTTGACTATGGCTTGAGTGTGGGTTGTTGGGAACCATGGATTGTTGTTGCAATTGTGTTGTCATTGTGTTGTCTATTGTGACATGTTGCTAGCACAAAGCAGTGCTAACAAGCCATAGCCTGTAAACCACAAACAACCCATGAAGAGAACCCATAGTTTGTTGTTGGATTGTGGACTGTAGTTTACCATGGTTTGTTATCTCACCTGATATCAAACAACACAACAACACACGGTGCAATAACAGCCGGTATACAGCCCATACTCAGCCTCTGAATGTAGCTTATCATGTCTGAATGCAGTCACAATATAGGATCCTGACAATACTTCACATGTCTAAAACATCTCTTTGTGGCTTGATGGACTGTAGTCGTCCACTGTTTTCATGTTTTAAGGATACTTCTGGGGCCCATATAAATAAAGATGATGCTGGGGATGGGCACATCAGTTTACCTTCTAACCCTTTGCCCCATTTTGGGGAGGAAAATCATATAAAATTATCTTTGAAATAAAATAAAAATCAGGAGTGGCAAGGACCCAGGTGGGCACCGAGGAAAGTGTTTGTGGGCATACTGGTCCCCAGAATCATCCCATTGGAGATCCAGAGATAAAGGCTCGTCCAATTTTTTTCTGAAGTTTAGCCTATTGCTTTCCCCCACAAACACAATGGGAAATGGGTCCCAATAACCAAGAATAATAAATGGTATTAGTGTGCTAAGAGAGGGTATTCATGTCTCCAACTTTAGGGGAGCACTCCATTAGAAGGCCTATCTGAGGAGAGTCCTCCCTCTGAGGGTGTCCTCTGTTGGAAGGACTGTTCAGCCCAAGTCCTGTTTAAAGATAAAGAACCCTGAGAAGGAATTGCTGAGTATCTGGGTCAGTCACTGTTGTGAGAGTAAAATGGAGAGGAGGAGGGTTATATAAGCTTCCTTGGGTCCCCTGGAGGAAAATAGGTGGGGTATAAATATAAGATAAATATAATAAATAAATGTATGTATCATTTAGCCTCTTCTTTTGGTGTTGCCCAGTGAGAAGGTTCTAAGGATCCTCACTTTAGTTTACTGAGTGGTCCAACTTGAAGCTTCCACTCTTACCCATGTGCCCAGTTTCCACCAATGCTCCCATTTATTGGAGAGCAGGAGATGACATGTTAAGGTCACATCTGTAGAACTGCTGGAACAATCCAAAGAAGATGGTTTGGGAATGAGAAAGGTTCTGTATTGAGACTTGTCAATAGGTTCCTTGTTGCTAAGGAACTATTTCCTTGGTAGCTGTAGGTTTGCCACATCTTGCTAAATTGGTGTCATAATCTCAGACAAAGAATATCCTGTGGTATCTTTGAATTCAGAGGATGAGCAATCCAAACAGACCTAGGGGTTTTATCTAATATATTTTTTAAAAAATATTTCTAAATCATTCAAGGGTCTGTTTAAAAAGAACAACTTTTACCCTAGAAAAGTGGTACACTGTTTTCCTCATAAGCAATATGAGAAGTAAATATATATTTGATGGAAAATAAAATCTTTGCAGCCACATCCCTGAAGCTTTCAATAGTCCACTTTTAGGAAATCTCTAGCAGTGCAAGTTATGCGACAGTAATATATTTGGAAATGAGGCTAAGGGAATTACATTTTCTAGTAACATAAAAAAAGATTGTGTTGTTATTTCAGCTTGCATGTTATTTTACAGCATCATGAAAATGGATTATGATCACAGATTATCAAAATCTGTTAAGAATGCTAATGTGCTTGCGAAAAAATGTGCTCCTATATACCAAATTTATGTGCGCAATTCATTGCAATTTTGTGAGCAGTTCAGGTATATTCTTTTGTGTAAGCTTCAGAACTGAACACGCTTTGCTAATAATGGCTGAATGTGCCGTGATAAAGCTGTTGAATGGATATTAAACCCGTAACAAGTGTTGGCAAATTTGAATACTCCAGATGAGACTAATCACAATGTCATATTTGTGCATGGATGTAGTTCCATCTGACAATTGCTACCACTGCTAATAAAGACAGTTATTGGGGAAACAAAGGCATTCCGGCCCTGATTCAGCTCCATCTGTGTCTTGTTGTGCACAATGACTGGTTCCTGACAAGGATGTGAGCCTCAGAAAAGAGGTCAGTGCCTGAGATGTGGTTGCAACCTGATGCTCAAACTGAACAGAAACCATTCAGACAAGTGCTGGAGCTGCAGAACTGGCCAGAACAGAAGTGGGACCCTGCACACAATTCAGTTTCGGCGATGGAGGCAACAGCTCTGTAGCACCTTTTGCTTCCATTTCTCTGAATGTGTTTGCAGGTCATGGGGAGGGGAGTCTGACAGGTTCACTCTCTAATCTTGGAACGTGGTTATGGAAGGCTCTTCTCTCATGGCTCTTTGTGGGAAGGCCACGAGAGGAGGCAGGGCTAGTGCAAGCTCCACAGATCGCAGGTACCTCACCACCACCGCCACTGCTAATTTCTCCTGGACACTGCAGGGGCCATCAGTCTCACCCCTACTGCTGCTTCCCCTCATTATGCATCGCTGGCCACTTTTTCTGCCCTGTGGCTTGCACTTACGCTGCTCCAGAGGATGGGTGGGCTTTATGAATAGCCACATTGGCCTCCTTGCTAGCCAACGTGGCTTTTCAGAGACCCCACCCACCTGCCCTATGAACTGCTTTGAGAAGGTCTTCAAATGGAGGCAGAGGGGGGATGGCTGTTCTAGAGAGTCCTGCCAGCCAGTTGCCCACCGTGGCATTTGTGCTGCTAGATCCCCAAAGAGCCTTCTGGTCTTGCTCTTCTGGTATCTGAGGACTCTCCTTCCACAGAAACTGCAGTTTCCTTACTTCCTTACTTCCCCTGTGTTCCAAAAAAAAGTTGCATAAGGAACATATAAGAGGATAGGTGCATCCTTGTGTGTGTGTGCGTGTGTGTGTGTGTGTGTGTGTGGGGAGAGGGAGGATATTCTGAACATACAAAGTCTGCTGTTATGCAGAATTACCTGCACTTATTCATCTGAGACTTGGCAGTCTTGATTCCCTCAAAAGGAGCCTCGAACTATGCATATTTTTCTAATTCTACCAAGAAATTTAAATTTCATTGGCTGTTCCTGTCCTATTTCTCTTAAATAGACCCTCCCCATGATGCCTGCAACTCCTGTCCCTTACTGACATGAAAAAATGGTTATAGCATTTTTAAAATTTTAACATTTAAAATGTTAATCATTGGGAGGCTTAACAAGTCATACATCTGCTACTGGCCTTGCTTATGACTTTCATGCATTCAGCAGATGATATGCATAGAGCCCATCATTTATTTATTTATTTATGAATGACCCTTTATATATGCTTTGAAGTCTGCCTACCTGCTTGTCTTTAAAGGATCCTGTCTCTTAAGTATGCCCTATTTGAAGGAAATTTGGCTTCAGAACAAAAATCAGAAAGTTTGGCAGGGGGCAGGCAGGAGGCGATAAAGACCTGTGGGCAAAAAGCCAGCTACTTCAGGGACGGCAGATGTGACAGAGGTCATCAGGAACCCTGTACCTTTATTTTAGTTGGTGCCCACAGACAACAAGCTATCGGAGCAGGTAAGGGCTCCAAGTGAAAGCTCTTGGGCTCTGGCTTTAGTGGACCTCCTCTGCACTGGTGGAGCAGAACATTCTCAGTGATGCCCTGCATTTTGGGAACTCCGTAGCTTAGCTCCATCATATGCCCCTCTCTCCTTATCAAATTCATCTGAAGGCTTTTCTCTTTGCTCCTCATTAACAAAGTCTGTTGGATTTATAGTTTTTATCTGGACGTGTTGGAGGATTGCTTTGACTGTATTTATCATTATCTTGTTCTACAGCAAGCTTCCTTCAAAGGATCTGTACTCTGAAAGATGGAATGTGAATGACTATAGTGAACAAAAGCAGTAACAACTAAGAGATTTGTGTCACCTTAAAAACTACCCATTTTTTTCTGGTATATACTTTCATGATCTATAGCTCAGTTCATCAGAGGCATCGAATATTATGGAGAGTTTCAGGTTCACATACAGTACATAGGCTGGTGGTTGAGAAGGAAAGAAAGGAAAGAGTGAGATCTTAAAACCCACAATACTCTGTGCATCTGAGGACGTGCGCTATGGCCTAGAAAAAGCTTGTGGCAGAACGCTTTTGTTAGTCTCTAAGGCAGCACAAGCCCTCCACCTGCTCCACTCCCACAACAGACCAGCATGGCTGCCCTCCAGAAAATAAATCACACACAGCTTTATATGGGTTGCCACGAGCTGGGATTTCCCAGCTTGGTCACCCCACTTACAGAAGCTGCTGCGAGGACTTCTGCAAATATATTTGTCTAACATCACTCTGCTTGTGCATTGCCGAGGGGGTGTTTGTCCAAAGAAGCCGGTGGACACACTGTCTGATCCAGCCTCACTTTCTGCCAGGTTGCACAATGGCTGGATCCAAGCCAAATGGGGTCTGTGGCTCCCATTTAGGCTGGCTGGCCCAGGAAGTGCAGCGCCATGTTGGCATTTTGGTATCATTGGCACACCTCCTCGATTATTGACACTGGCGTTCTTCTAACAGCCTGGAGAGCCGGAGCCGGCATCTCTTGTATTTGTCACTGTCACTTCACAAGTGTTCAGCATTGTTCAGGAAATTGTATGTGTAAAGCAAAAACTGCCTGTGACCAACTTCAACCAGGGAGCAGGGATGTGAGGGTGCTTGAAACTGAAACAGAGGTTTTATGTGTCCTATTATGTGCCCCAGCAAGAGTCATAAATAATTGTGACAAGTTTTTTTTTCTTCCCCATTGTTACATGTGAAAGTCCTTGACTGTACCTCCTGTCTCAACTCCCCTTTCTCTCTCTCTCATGCAGTAGAGCTGCCAAGATGCATGATGATAGATGGCACTATGCAGCAGATGACAGCCGGATAGATTTTTTAGTTTGTGCTTTAGAGGGAATCAGATATGCTGTATAAAGCAATAAAAAAGCGCACTCACAAGGTGGGTTAAAAATAGCTAGCACAGCACTAGCCTACTTTGTAGTTTATCAAAAGTCAAATCTTTACATGCAAAGTCCTCGTGATTCCCCCACCCATTTTGATGCTAGGGAAGAGTGACATTACCGATGGAGATTGTCAAAGGACACAATTAGGTGAAAATTCCTTGAGCTATGGAACCTGTGCTGAAAATATATTCCCTGACTAATGGCTGCCCATCCCACACAAACAACAGCCCAAGTCTTTGCAACAGAAGAAAGCAAGCTGGGGATTTGGGATGGGTAGATAAAAAGATCTGGGACAGACAGATCTGGGGGAGTCCAGTCTTGCAAGGTTCGTATCTGCAGCTGCAACGTCGGTCATTCTGCAACCTGCCGCAAAAGCACTGTGGGGGTCCATAAATGAACTAACTGGAAAAGTAACATGCCCCTCCTGACTTTCGTAGAGCTAGGGTTTTTGCAATTAAACAAATTCACTGGGGGGCTTCTATGCTGAAAAGTGAAGCACCACCATCCAGTGTCATGTGCATTTGGGTTCAAAAGAGTGGTTCTGTGTTGTGGAGTGCAGCTTCATCCATGTAGTCTTCAGTCTTGTAAGTTTCTTTCTTAAGTTGCTACTTCTGTACTCTCACCAGTTTCTTCCTGAGAAATGAATGGTTTTTGACTGGCTATGCCCATAGAGGCAGCCATTTTAATGAAAGGACAACGCCCTCCCCACCATGGCAGCCATTTTGTAAAACTGCCTACCTAAATTTCCCTTCTGGCCCAAAGATACTGAGGTCCACTGGGCTAGATTATTATTGACTGTAGAGTCTAGAGCTGGAGAAGAGGCCTGTTGGTGAAGAAATCCACCTTCCCTTCCATGCCCACCCACTCAGTGGGCTGGGAGTCCACCAGAACAGCCTCATCTGGGTAATGAAGGAAAGGAGCAGTTTGGACATACTGTTGGTCCTGCCACCTCTATCGTGGCCAGGTCAGGCAGATAGTGGAGAAAGTAGGGAGTAGGAATAGATTCATCTGTCAGTGCTGGTTTCCTCTCAGTTTTCCATTTTCCTAACCTTAAATTCAGTTCATCTCAAATTTAGAGAATCTTTTTTTTTAAGTTGGCAAAGGCACATCATTGTTTGAATTTGTACCAAATCATGGATTTTTAATCGAGTCTGTTTGTGCTGATCTCAGTGTCTGAAATTCTTTCTCTGATTTTAATTTTTCTGTGGGAGAATGTCACAGAGTCTTCTCATTGTGGAAGGCATCAATTTGTCTTTTTAAATGTAGGAGGTGGCCAGGGGGGTCTTCTTTTTGGTCTTTTTGCCTGAAAACACCCCCTACGCAGAGGCTTTTAATGGAATGCCCAAGAGACTGCATGACATGGTCTTTTGAGCATCTAGCTACTGCTACCAGGATAAAAACCTATGTGCTAAGAGCCTCACACTGATATAAACAAAAAGAAAAGAAGAAAAGAAGTTTTCCTAAAGCTTTAAATCCTCTGTTCTTGCTTGAATTTCTGATGATGTGATTGAAAGCATTCTTGGTCTGAAATCTGCTAAGCCTTACATTAGGAAAACAGTGCATCTACAAATTGAGCACAGAGGTGTATGATAGGGACATGCAAGCCAGGGCCTTGTTAGCCTGTTCGATCATCAGGTCCTGGCCAAAATAGTTCCAATCTCAGGCATCAGGGGAAGAAAATCCAAGGCAAGGGCATGTACAGATTTTCCTATCTGTTCCACAACCTTGAGCAGACAACAGGAACGGAACTAGCAGACCATTTCAGGGACCAGCTGACCACAGTTCAAAAGCCCACTGTGGGAACTGGCAGCCACTTACTGAGAACTTATAGATTGGGCTTGCATGTCCTGCAAGCCATTTTTTTTACCATTGTGGATCTGTTGTGTTGTCTGAACCTCGTATATAATATTTCAGCGAGGTATGTTTGGTCTCAGAAACCATGAACAGAAACAATGATCTGTTCTGTGTTTCCTTAGTACCACAATGGTTTGATGGGTTGTCAGAACCTGGAAAACACGACTCATTATGATTCCCCACTCACCCCACCCACCACTTGCATTGCTGAGAGAAGCTCCCCATACATGTGTGGGAATGGGAGAATCAGCAGGGCAGTGGTGCCTGATTGGGAGCAGCACTACTCAGCTGATTCCTCTTCTGTCCCCTCCCCTTGTGTACAAACATGAGGGAGCAGATTTCCTCCCCTTTAGCCTGAGCATGGATCAGGCATGCCCCCACTCCTCCTCCAGTACTCCCACCTGGAGCAGGAGAAGAGGACACTTCATCTGGTTCCTTGTTCTCCCTGCTGCCCTTCTGGGAATGCACCTTCTCTGCTTAGCAGCTTGACAGCTTACTGGCAGCTGCAGCAAGCCAAATTCAGCTTGTGCCCATGGTTGTCAAAGAAAGGTCCCTCCCTGCAGTGTCTCCTGAGATGCTACCAAGAGGACTGTGAGGGAAGGAGATGGTGGGAGAGAGAAGACTTACCACCATGAGCTTGAACGTCTGACCAGCAGGATTTCATCATGGAAACTACACAGGTTTGCTTGTTTGGAAGTGTGAACCCAGCCATAGTGAACCATGAAACACAACGAACTGTTCCCTGTAGCTACACATGGCAAAGGTAGGCCTTTTTTCCTAATCACACAGGAAAGCCTAGTTCGACTGCTTTGTCTGGCACAGTTTGTCACTGGGCGGCACCTCTTACAAGAGCATCAGCTCAGAGGTCACTCTGTTGTTACAGGCCAACAAGTTGTATCTGACTTGTAGCAACCATTTGACGGAAAGCCCTCCAAAGTGCCCTATCCATGACAGCCCTGCTCAGCTCTTGCATACTCAAGGCTGTGACTCCCTTTATGGAGCCTGTCTACCTCCTATTTGATCTTCCTTTTCTTCTTCTGCCTTCATTGTTCCTTAGCATGGCTGTCTTTATAGCAATTACAAAAAGTTATGTAAAAGCTGGCCTCTTGTCCAGCTTTTCTCTTTTCTTTGCCTCCCTCCTGTTTTCTTTTTGGATTGTGTCCATGTAGATGTAATTCATTATTTGACACTGTAACCTCTCGTACTTGCAGTGACAGGAAGACATTATATAAACGTAGCAAATCAAAAATAAATTTTATGTAATGACCATTTAATTTGTAACTGACTACATTTGATAGATGTCACAGCTGACATCTTATGAGATTCTGTATTTGAAATGTGCTGATCGATCAAGGAATTCCAACTCGAGGAATTTAAAATTGGGGCCAGACAGTTCACATTAAAATACAAATTCCTATTATTTTAAAATCAAATCTTGAATGATAAAATGGGAAAACTGGCTAAATTTCAAATATTTGCAAATTTTCATTTCCATTTAAGTAGTATTTCTAAAATAGGCAGGCAAGCAAATGTGTCCTTTTAGAAATATATATTTGGATCCCAGTCATTTCACACCATAAATAAGAACACAGTTATATTTCTCACTGTGTTCAGGGCACCATCATTCCAATGTTTTCCCAGTAGGATTAGCTGTCAATTCAACTGGGGGTAGTGGTAGAGAGAGCCACCATATTTGACGCTGTGGAGAATTTTCAAAGATGTCCAGCAGAGGGAGTTGAATAGACATATTCTTCATCAAGAAATACTCTCACATAAATTATGGTACAGTAGGCCCTCTGTTTGATTTGGGTCTTTCTCTAGAGTATACTCAACATAATTGTTAATCTGTTCCTGTTAAGTATAAATTTGCCACTGCCCCCCCACCAGCAAATGAGACCTGTCATGCTTGTGACAGATCCATTCCTTGGATCAAGACACTGTTCAACAACACCCCGTTTAGTCACCAACAAGCCCATCCCTGGATTTATGCTGGTTTAGGGAGAAGAGATCAGTTTCTAGAAGAAAGAATTGGGAGGGTGTGGGTCTGGTTGATGTGCATGCACAAAAAGAACCTGAGCATTAAAACTCTACAGCTGCTAAAACTCTTCTGCATCCTGACTCAGGCCACATGATGGACAGAAATTCAACAGGTATATCTTGTTTTGGAAGGGAAACATATACTGGGAAAAACTGTCCCTCTGATGTCTGCTGTAAACTATTCAAGGCCACAGTTCTCTGACAGGGGGAAAAACAGCCAATTTCAGATACTTACTTTAGGCCTTAAGTTTAGATCCTAATCTCAGTATGATAAACAGATGCATCCTTGAACTGTCTTCTTAAATTCCTACCTCACAAACACATGCAAGTTGGTTCTCCCTGCTGTTCTCCTGGAATATAATTTCACTGCTTGCTCCCTGTGTTTTCTCTCTCTTCCTCTCCCCCATCTCCCGTTTTTCTCTTTTTATTATTGATCCGGATCGCACATAATAAATGGCCTGGTTTCCCAGCCACCTTGGAAATGTCATGCTGGAGTCAACAAAAATACTTAGTGTATGTTTTATAAAGAATTACAGCTAGCTCTGTATTACTGCTGCTTTCATCTCAGCACATCCTAGTCAGGGTGCCTACTGTAGAATCGATGGATGAGCCAGGACACTCAAAAATGATTCAATGAGCCGGCGAGCTTTCCTGGTTCATGGACATGACAGCCTGAAAAGTACTTATTCACCCGGCTTCTGTCTTTTTGTGCACTGTACTTGAAGCTACTGTGTAATTTAAGAGTGCTTGGTATATCAGGTCTCAACTATTTCTTCCTGCTGATTTCTGGTGAATCGTCTTGGGAAAGCCCCAAGTTCTGGAGGATTTGTCACAGTGCTATGTGGCCAAAAATCTGCACGGGATCTTGCAATCAGCTTTCCCAAACAGGATGCCCTCCAGATATGTTGGACTGCAACTTCCAAAATTCCCAGACTGACCATGGTGCGCACCAGCTAGGGAAAGATGCCCAGTTGTATTTTTATACCTCTCCTGTATTTTGGCCTTTGGATATCATTTGGAAATCACTCTCTCTGTCTACTCCTTTTCTCCTCTCTCTCTGCCTGATATTACTTTGCTAAAAGGGGATTTTATTATACACCCATTAATTTGAAATACGTTTAAAATGCTCCAAATATTTCTAGGTCCATGTAGCCAAACAATAATGCCATTGTGTGTTACTTTTTACTGAATATAACAATATTCGTAATCAAGAATGGGGTGTGCAAAGAATCAGAAAAATAGAAATCTGATTTTTCTTGCATGCAAAATTGAGTTAGGCAAACTCCATAAGAATGTGCATTCTTTCCCCATCCTGCCCTCAGTCCCTGGCACTTCTCAGCTTTGTTAGGGAAAATATTTATACACACACCCGTTCCTACATCTGCAGTATACCCAAGGTCACTCAAAATACACATTTTTTTCAGCTGTCAAAAGACAGAACCCAAATCTTAGCACCACAACCAAGGTCATTAAATAGAGATTAAAAAAACCCCAGATGCTTGTTTGATCATGCTTTCAGGTACCATGAAAAATCACATCATCATTGGGACTGCAACTGTAGTACTAGAAGGTAAAAATACTTCTAGATTGGTTAATTGAGAGTAACCAAAGTGTGCACTTATTATATAGCTCGTTTTGTTTTGTTGAAAGCCTACATAACATTCTCTGGTGTTAAGGTTAGGATTCATACAGGGCCAGACTACATATCAACATCATCAGTTACTGCATTGTTTTAAAAGCAAATATATCTGACTTGTGGCATCGTGATTGTGATGGACAGAGCAGGGGAGATTTGCTCTTTCTTCCCTGCCAGAGTCCTACATAAAGTTTCTCATTCCAGAGAGGGACTGGGTAGAAAACTCCCAGTGCCGGCTCCAGGTTTCCGAAGGTCACTGGGCAAGGCACTCTCCATGGACCCCCTCTCTGTGAATCTACCTTCTCAGTCCCATTATCACCAGCTGCTGTTGCTTCCCATCCTCTTTCTCATCATTGCTACCATTCGTTGGCTTGAGATGCAGAGGCCTAGCAGCTGCCATCAATTTCTCACAAGGAGATGCCTTTGCCTACATGCACATGGGCTTTGTTGTTGCCTGGGTCAGAGTGTTATCTGGGTCAGAGTGAAATGTTGCAGCTGAATCAGCAGGTTGAAATGGTGAAGAGGAGGACCAACTTCATGGAGCTTTTGTTAAAGGGCCCCTACCCGGCTGTGAGTTCTCTGGAAGTGCACCACCATGCCTGCCCTGGACTGATTCTGGAAGGCCTCTTGGCCTGAGCCAGAGCTTTCTTCCCACTGAAGCAGCAAGTCACTGCATGAGAGGTAGGACTTTCGCTTTATTTATATATCTAATTTCTCTGCCACCCAACAGCTGAAGCTCTCTGGGTGGTTTACAAAGCACATTTACAAAGATACATTGCATTAAAACATATTAAAGCATCATTAAAAGTTTGCAATGCAACATTTAAAACCGTATATCAAACAGGTGTGTCTATAAACTTGAAGAAGAGAGGAAAAAACATGTTGGAATTACAGTGTGGGAAAAACTTTGAGGGCAGCCCCAGAAAGTTGATATCATTATTCTTCTCCTCTGCAAGAAATATTTATCTGTTGGAATGATGTTGGGCAATTTTATTAAGAAATAAGGTTATTGCAGAACAAACAAGTTGCAATCAGTGCTGTAAAATTGCATTATGAAGTTGCTGATATTTTAAAGAGTGAACAAGTGAAACAATGGCAAAACTGAGCTAAGTTTGGTATATTTCATTGCCAGTAATGAACAAATAGAATGATCCTTTGGAAGTGTTAGAAAAATACTTACCATAATGAAATATCAAAATGAACATTATTAACTTCTTCCATATCTCCAACTATCATATGTCTGGTTATATACTTAAGTTATCAAGGATAAATATACCATAGTCATCTACTCCAAGTACTGGGGGAGTAGATGTATCGATTTTAAAGTTTTTTTTCTGGAGAAACCAAATTGGAAATAAGAGCTCTGAAGAGAATGAATATATGAAGAGAATCAGTTCACATTGCATTTCATCCCATCTCACAGGCATTTCCCCTGATCTTTTCACAGAAAATGCGTATATATTCATTAATGTGCTGAGAACATGTTAATCTTTGGGCTAACTCATATGAATAGATAAAAAATACTTGTGAATCAGAGATGCTGTTTGGGAAAGTATACTAGAAATCTGGGTATAATGGATTTCTAGACTGCAAAATGCAATCTCTGTTTCTTTACTCCCTTTTAAAAATCAGTAAATCCAGACTTTTCTACACAAGGCATTGATTGTACACTTGGCCTTCTCTCCTTATGGTTGCTCATGGGGTTTCTTGGATGACGTCATGACACTCAAGTTTCAGTTCAGTGTCTATTTAGCATTTGGGGTGAGATCTTTGCAGTGGGAAAAATACAGCATATAATTGCAAAAGTGAAAGAAAGTAGAATCTCCCCTTGTGTATTTGTGCTAATCCACAGTGCCTCCTAGAGGGCAGGTAGCAGAAAGGCAAGAAACTAATGTTCCTCTAGAGTCTTGGGAAATCAGTTCTGTAAAGAAACTGAAAGTAGATGCAGTGAATTAAACCTGATTAGGAACCTCATGTAAAAAAGCTCACCAAGAGCCTTAGAGCATGTTCTGAAGGCATCTCATATAATAATTTGCTATAGCTACTCTAGTTTATACTTCATTGGGAATTACTTGTGAAGCTTTTGCAGGTTGTCTATATATTTAATCCCATATAGAGAGGACCATGATGGTGGAATATACATAAAAGAAACCAGAAAGCTATGAACACCGATAAATTCATGGACATAGTCAGCGGAGGCAGCAGGTTTTGGGGGCCCTTGAGCAAGGTACCTTAATGGGTCCCCTGCCACAGTTCATCTTCCTTCTCACTACTGTTGTCTTTTGCTGCTAATGCTCATTATTTGTGTTCTCTTCATTGCTACTTCTTGCTTGTGCAACAGTGAACAAGTAGGCAGTGGCTGTGTTGCTTCCTTCCTAGTCCCTGGAATTTTCTGGGCCAGGGAGAGGTGTGGAAAGAAGCAGGTTGCAATGATGAAAAGGAGCAAATTCAGGGATTCTTGTCAGTGGGCCCCTACTGTGGTATGGATCCTTGGCAGGTGCCTGGTCATG
The DNA here is from genome assembly GCF_004798865.1 of Varanus komodoensis. Taxonomy (NCBI): domain Eukaryota; kingdom Metazoa; phylum Chordata; class Lepidosauria; order Squamata; family Varanidae; genus Varanus; species Varanus komodoensis. Next base: position 15,561,723 of record NW_025336481.1, on the reverse strand, counting down.
GTTATCCTTGATGCCAACCAGGTGCACAGTCCTAACTCAGCTGGTTTGGAAAGGACCTGATGAAGGTCTATTTATTTATTATATTTAGATCCCACCTTTCTCCCATTGTGGGACTTAAGCTGGCTCCATGTTGTTCCCAAGTGGTCTCCCCTCCAAGCTCAGGAAGCCCAGAACTGCTTAGCTTCAACATGGTGGATGCCATATGTGCCTTTGGACCATACTCTGGGCCAAGCTAGCTAAACTAGCTGAGCTCTCTTGATGCCTATAGTGGCTATTCCTGTTTCAGCTCCCCAGAACCACATCTGGTTTCAGGGGCAACCCCAGAAATTCAGTGAAAGGAGCCAAATGCAGTTGAATTCAAACTTAGAATCTCAGACTTTGGGGTAGATACTTAACTAGACTTAGCCCAATCCAGGTTTTGCATTATGTCTGACCTTGCCAGTTATCCTCTTGCAATCTATCCTATGACCAATATCCTTCTATACTGTTTACTGATATGCAGACTTGGTCCCCTGCAAGGTCCCCTGCAACATTAATTAAAAGTTTCCTACTTGTGGGTTCAGCCATTGTATTGCTGTTCTCTTTAAAAGCCATGGTCTGTATGTGTTAATAACAAATATATCAAAATGTAGAAGATTTGCATTTGGTTCATTTGGAGCACAGCAGCTGTTCTTCATTTTTATCAAATGGTAACCTCTCTTATGTAACTCATCCTTGCTCTTTGCTTTCCCGGTTGCCTAGAACCAGCTTCAAATTATCTGTGTAAATGTCTAGTCAAAAGAAAACCAAGTCTCCTGTACTTTTCAAAAACAGACAGACAAACAAACATGCTGGGGAAAATGGGAAAACATAACACAAGTAAAATACGTATTAAATTCTTCCACTAACTCAAAAGTTGCTAGGGAGCAACCCATCGGCTTGCAAGCTGCCAGTACAATTATATTTACAAAGAACTGACAAGGGTTGACCTTTGCCTATTCCTTCTTGTCTGCCTTTTAGTTCTCTTGGAAAAGCCTGGTAACTTGACAGACAGATTTGATGGGCACATTTCCAGACATTGGCTGTCTAGATGGGTGAGGGAGCCCTGTTAAGAACCAAGAAAGCTTTTAGGCATTACAGCTAAGCTCTTGCAATGAAATCTGCTGTGCAGAAAAAGGTGATGGTGGTGGGCATTCTCCCCTCCTTTCGACAGTTCATGTTTGTAGCATCTGATGGTATGATATTTTCCAAGCATCTGATTACATTTCACTTTCATTCAATAAATGCATATGATCCATTTTAGACATATGATCCATTTTCAACAACTGATGGGCATTAAGATATGCATGAACAAGTGGTGAAAAATGTGGCTGCTGTTTTTTTCTGAGAGACCAGAAGCACACGTAGCTCAATGCATCAGCTTGTTCCATATAGAATACTTACAGGTATGCGGACTTGCACACATACAGAATAGAAATGGGTCGAGCAATGGGGAAGACAGTGAGTGGGACATTGATTTTGTGATATTATTGAGGTTAAGCAGATGTTGTCTTGCTCAGTATCTTAATACCACTGATGCCACTGTCGTTTCTTTCCCTCTATTCCCATTCTCAAAGGTCTAGCATAAACATCTTCCTCATTCTGTCTAATTTACCTTGAGAAGTAAATGAGGCTGAAATAATAAAAAAATCTACATACAGGCTGTCACAAGATGCAAACAAAGAATTTGGCTTGTTGCTTTTGTAAAACATTGTTCTAAAAGCTTGATGGTTGTGTCATTCTAATCAGTGATGGTCCTTCTTAAATCTCTTCACTCTAGCCGTCCAAATCCAGCAGAAGCTTCTGGGTCTAGCTCCCCTCCACTTTAGTACCATCCGAGACTGTGATCTTTGTCCCTACAGCTCTGCCACCCTCCACAACCTGAAGTTTTTGTGCTTCCAAAAGATTCTTCTGTCCTGATTGTGGACACTTTGAATTGTTTCTCAAAACAACTGTTTGCTGTCATGTGTTCCCAAAACAGTTGTGTGCTGTCATGTCATCCTTCCTTAAAATCCACCCTTTCCATGAACCCTTTAGCATAACCCAATAACTTAGGAGCTGTAGGCAGATAGGGCACGGCAAAACTACCACAAATGCTAGCATATTTTACCCGAAAGCTCTCACTACCAGTAACTAAAGCTTAGGAGAAGCATTGCAACTATTTAGAATGGTGAGGTGGGGAGAACTGCAGAAGGCCTGCACATTAGACAACAGATGCTCTGGGGAAAGGGAAGTGGGGTTGGGAAAGGAGGGAAACCATCCAGAGAAATGCAGAGTTTCAGATTGGGACTAGTGTGGCCCATGGACCTCAATACCACTCCTGTAGTTCCTTGTGGTATGATAACTCACCCTGTAGTGAAGCCATCTTTCCTGAAAACGTCTCCCCACCTTTCTCCATCCTCTTCTTCTCATTTTAATTTACACTGGCTGCTTCACTGCAGGAAAAGACAATCATGCTTGGGAAAGTTGAAGGCAGAAGAAGACAAGAAAGACCAAATATGAGATGGATGGACTCCATAAAGGAAGCCACTGCCTTGAATTTCCAAGAGCAGGGCTGCCATGTATCAGGCATTCTGGAGGGCTTTCATTCATAAGGTTGCCATAAGTCAGGGACCACTTGAAGTCACATAATAACAACAACCTCATGGGGGCATGGACCTGTCCTGTTGAACACCGTCTGTAAAATAATGAAACATCGCTGTTATGGTGTGGATGGTAGCACTGAGATACCCATGAAAACTCATGACATTGTTTTGTAAGCTGAGGAGTTTAACAGTGAGGGACCAGGCTATGTTGCAGCTAATGGACCAACTAGGAAACTGTAAGAGCCTAAGCAGTTGAGATAAGGTGGGTTCCCACTAACTTCTCCACGTATCCCAGCAATGTGCAAATGGGGCAGTGGCTGGTCTTACTCTGCACCAAAGTCATGTGCTGCCTTCTCCCTCACTTGAAAAAGACCTTTCTGCATGACACATTTACCATGCACTTAGCATTCCCCATTCACAGCTATTCATGGCTACTTTTGACGACATAGTGACTGTCCAGTTTTGCCACTGTGTCTTTTAGAGGCTTTTCAGAGTAAGGAAAATGCAGCATGGAGTTGTGAAAGTGAAAGAAATAGTTATTTCCTCTTGTGTATTTGTCCTTTCCACTATACCACAGTGCCACCTAAAGGTTATGTAGAAGAAAGCAGGAAAAGATGCTTTCCTTGTATAATGCCCAGATCTCAATTCTGTGACAAAATCTGTCAGGGGCTGGACTTCCTCCTTCACACATTCAAAAGCTACAGACCTTTTTCCTTGCAAAGAATCCTTTATTGACCAAAAAGCACAAAACACGCAGAGTGAATCTCTGAGCATGCACAGAGCATGTGTTGAACCCAATCTAGTAATCACCTCCAAGAACATTCCTTATTAGCATGCCTGGGCCCCATCCCTTCAGGAGGAGCCTTCTGAAAGCAAGCACACCTCCTCTCACATGTTTATCCTTTGGGTCACGTCCTCTGCTGGCAACACGCCATGGAGTCAAGAGCCATGTTCCCCTTGCCGGTGTCCATGAAATTCCTCTGTTCCAACCCTCCCACTGACTGTATTGGTTGGTTATTATCTTGGTTATTCCCAGAGACCGCTTGCCCATCTGGGGAGCCTGGCCTTGAGATAAACATCTCCGTATCATTCGTCCCAGTGTCTTGGCTTGGGGCACATGCCCAAGTGCCCCACATCTCTGTTTCACATTCTGATCCTGATTCCTCTGAAGCCCAGCCTGCAGTCCTTGAGAACAAGTATCCTACGCAGCCATCTTTCGCACTCCCAACAAAGTAGATACGGCTGTGGCAGATGCATGTCAGCCTCCAAACTCAAAGGCTTAGAAGCATCCCATGCCTGGAACAAGGCACGGTGGTAGGAATCGTGGTTGCTGTCATGCTTCATGTCAGATACTTCCTTTAGATGTCTAAGTATAAGGCTAGCAAGGGAGAAGGTAGGAGAATGGGACATCAGTTGAAATCAGTGCAAGTCCATGGAACCAGCCTCTTGAGCGCCCTATCCAGGTATGCCTCCTTTTTTCTCCTTTGAGGCCCACTGGCAGCCTGAGACACTGGTGCAGCTCTTTCTGCATTGGCTGCAAGGGACGTGGGCTGGAATCTTGAGCTTTGAAAAACATCTCTGAGGTCAGAGGACCTTCTGAGGATTGCACCCTTAACTATATAGCCCCTTCTGAATCATCCAGCATCCTTCCAAGTTACAAAAAAAATTCCTGTCCCTTTGCCTTATAACATCCATTGAAAGAACATTTCCAGACTCTGGGCATGAGTGGAGCAACACAGAAAATGTCAGCCAGTATTCATACTTTTAAAATGGCTTAAACTTTCTATGGTAATAGCATTTTTTAAAAAAAACTTCCTATAGCTACTGCAGGACAATTTCCCCTATCCCCTCCCTGTCTTTCCATAAGCATTTGAAACTATATGGCCATTAGAAATGAACAGTCTGTCGAATTAAAGGTTGTGCAATTAATTAAGTGCAAATTCTGTAAAGCTGGACCAAGGAGAAAATTCATCACGGCTATGAAATATGACCTCTCGTGTCCAAAAGACAAATATGTTTAAACAAATTATGAAAATTGATGACAAAATTACTGGTGGCAAAATGCACACAGAGCAAATAGAAGACAGCTGTACTTTGATTCAGCATGGTTGGTTCGCCCTTACAGGATTCATGATTCATTATCTCCACTGCCTTGTAGAACTTTTTCCTAGTTTAATCTCTGCTCTTCAGCCTTGATAGCAAAAAGTTCTCTGCAGTGTCACCAAATTGCTAGCTGACTATTTCCCATCTTCTAGCCAAAGTTAGTGATTCAATCTGTAATGCATTCTGCCTTGAAGTCTTGATAGTGCAAACATTATCAGTGGAAAATGCCACGCAAAATTGTCCTTCCAGTCCAGAACGATGATCCCTGAACAAGGACCATCCTAAGAAAGACCTGTCATGCATCAGTGTCCTTATGAGCATAGACTTACCCAAGGTTCATTGGATACCTTCCAAATTAGCTCTGTTGGTTAATGTCATATTTTTGCTTTTGCATCCACCATTGTCACCCCACAAAGTATGACCAATTGCGCAGAGCAGAACTCTGCATATTGGATCCTTCCATGGGTTGAAGATGCACAGCTAAGCTCCTTCCACAAATTCCTTCCCCCCACCACCCTTGCAGTTTGCTGCTGTCCACAACGGGGGAGGTGGTATAAGCAGCTGCAAAGGAACAAAGGATGGGGGAATGTGTTCAAACCCTCCCCCTGCCCTTTTGTCCATCAGGGAACCTCTATTGGAAACTGGTTCTTTGGATGAATGGTTAGAGCTTTTCCATTCATGGAAGGGCAAATCTGGAGCAAACCCAATTAAAAAAACCAGCAGCCCATCCTCAGTATTATATATGCATTCCAACTAAACTAATCCTTGGTATTAGATCAATGCGCCTCATACCAAATTGTTTGCCATATTGTACCTGTTTCTGTAATATAACTTGAGCAAGTATTTGGTTTCAGAATTAGGTTTTTAAAGGGTTATCTTGATGGGAACCCTGTCTACATTGGTTTTGTGTATGTGTTTGTGTGTGTGGGTGTGGGGGGGGTGTTTGCCTTTGTTTTGTTTTTGTTTCCTGTTTTGGTGAAATAATATCTGGACTTCTGCCATAGAAACCAAGTTTAAAGATTCTGGGAAATATTCTAAGATGCATGTTCTTATTCAAGGCACTTGGTTAAGGCATGTAGGTCATGTCATGGCCCTGTTCAACCTTGAACTGAGCACATAGCTTCATAGAATAGTAGGGCTGGAAGGGGCCAACTAGCCATCAAGTCCAACCCTGGTGGTGCAGGAATTCCAGATAACTTTCCAGCTTCACCTTGAATGTCTTTAGTGTGGGAAAGCCTATGACTTCTATTGGAAACTGGTTCCACTGCCATATTGCTATGACAGTTAGGAAGTGATTCCTGCTAAATCTGGTATGCTGCAGTTTAAGTTCTAAGAACCTGTCTAATAACAATTAATTTTTAAGGCAGTCTAGTAGGATTCTTCTATTTAGAGAAAGGGATCTGCACATACAGGAGGAATCCTTTCATGAATACAACTCTTCTTCCAGAAAGAGAAGCCCCTTCCAATTCCTGAGCAAGAATGCTGGACTGAGTTTAGTGTTTACGATGATGAACATGCCTGAAGCTGCCTTGCATAGTCAGAACACTGCAAGGCATGATCTGTGATGGTGAAAATTAGAAGTCCTCTTATTGGGCAACCCTGATATGCATCCATGGAACTATAGGTTTCCCTGGACTATTAATGGAGCTGTTGATTTGATGATTTGTAAAAGCAGCTCCCAGTTAGATAATATAAAATGGTTTACTTATTTGCTGAATCTTTAACACTGTGATATTGCACTTATTATTGAAAACTGCATTGGTTTAGAATTTCCTTGTGTGTTTACATGCCTTGTAAACACTTTGCAGTGATATTTCATTGTGAGCTAGGCTGCAAGTCTATGCGTGTTTACCAGGGATGCATACCACTGAACTCAAAAAGGGTTCATTCTAAAGTAAACATCTCCAGAACTTCACAGCACAGCAGTCTTAACGCAGCACAGAATGGCAGCATTTCCGGCTTTTAATGGTCTGCACAGTTGTGCAGGAGGCATGCAGCCTTGGCTGGATCTGCTGAAGGGGCTGCTCTTCCTTATCTTGCATAGAGATATCCAGGCCATTCTGAAGAGGAAAATCATGCTATTTATAGTGGATTTGTTACGTCGCACAAGACTTAGAGCACATCTGATGCCCAGGAAAGGGCCTTGATCCCAATGAGCCTGTAACACTAACGGGGATGGGGGGGAAAGCACTGCTGATTGATTCAGTGTGCAAAAGCACCAGGCCCAGATCCCTCTCTCCTCCTTTCCCCCTCCCATCTTGCAATTTATGGTTGCAAGGAGGCTGCTGCAAATTTTGAACCAGCAAAGTGCACAGCAGGTATAAATCAGAAGCCTCTCACTGCTGAGTGTTGCATATCATTTGTGCAATACTGCCACACTGTTAGAGGGGCTGCAGCTAACCTGATCACGCGATATTAACAATGCACAGACTGCTTTTAGAAATAACCAGGCCAGAGAGAGGCATATGTAGGACTTCAGGCAGAATTATTGTGATGCAGATGAAGTTGAAAGGTGGCAAAAGTGAAGCAGAGGTATGGCCCATCATTTCAGTCATATCCCTCCTTTCTTCCAAGGACCTCAAAGTGGTGCACATTCTTCCTTCTTCCCTTATTTATCTTCATAAAAACCCAGGAAGGATAGATTAGGGTATGAGGCAACATTTAGGCAAAGGTTCCCCAGCAAGCCACGTGGGGATTTGAACCCACACTGCCTCAATCTTAGCCTAATGATCTCATCACTGCTCCACCGTGCTTCAGCTTCCCAGCAGTACTCGCAGAGCTGTTATTAATTGCACACAGAACTCCCACAGTGCAACAGGACCTCCCCGTTCTTTCCTCCTTCCTGAAGCCTCCCATGGGTGCTCCCAATCTGCTCAGGTGGGTCCCCCAGCCCCTGGAACAGATCTGCGGACACAGGCATGGGCTGAAGGGGACTGAGGAAGCCCATTCCTCCACCCATCCCATTATGGAACCAATCCATCTCAAAGGTGGTCTTCCCTTCTGCTGGCGGAGTGCCACCAGTTGATGCAACCCTTTGCTTTCCTGGGTCTCTGGCAAGACTGTTGCAACCAATTTAGACTTAGGCACCCTAATTTGTCTCTTCACATCCTAAGGGCTAATCATTCTGGGCACCACGGGTGCCTTGTGCCAGCCATGGAAGATTATGCATGGGGTACGTAATGCACTTCAATGCACGGGTCCCTGGATTTCTGAGACCACACTTGTCTCTGCTAGTGGGAGTCAGCAGTCACAATCCAACACAAATTTAGGAATGCAATAAAAAACAGTGTTTTGAGCATGCTTAACTTTGTATTGGATTCCAGCCAGGAACATTAAAGTCTGAAAATAGGATCAGAAAGGCAAGACATTTGGGGACGGCAGAAATGGAAATCAAAATGAATATGGCATAAATAAAATGCTGTGCAAGTGCATTATAAGACACATTTTAAAAGGTTCCTTTAAAGCTTTGCCACAAGAACTGGAAGACAAGCATCTTAATCTCTCGCTGTTTTTTCTTCTCCCCTTATCTGTCTCAAAGTCACAGCAGTGCTTCAACTTGCCATCTCCTCTTTTATAACTGATCTCATAATAAGTCACTCCGAGATGAGTGTAATCGTACTACAATGTGCAGTTAGGATAATGGACGGCTTGGGCGCTATCACTGCTCTGCATCTTGAGGATTTCGAGGTATGCCTTGGAGGAATGCATTAGATGCTATGGTTAATTAACTAATTTACTCAATCAAGTTTAACAGTGGTTTTAACTTTAATGGCACCATTACATTTTAATATGAAAATAACAGGCTGTGTTTCTGGCAGTCCCTACCGTCCGCCTCCTCTGTACCATCCACTTAACAATTTGATTCTGATTTGTGAGCCTTCACACCCATTTATAATGTCAAGTGCTTGCAATACGATACTTTCTGAATCCATTACTGGGATGGACCTTCCTTGAACAGATGATGGAGATGACCACCAGTTCTTGATACATTGCAGCTGGTGGCTGAGGAGCAGGATGCCTCATGGGGAGTGTTCTGCGGAGAGGAGCTGAACAATTTGGAGCAGTGGGTCCAGCTCAAGCTGGCCCCAGAAGCCTCCAGACCAGCCTTCCAACTTTCTGGCTTCCAGAAATGTTTGGATTGCGACAGCCAGAATTCCCGGTGAATGGCCCTGCTGGATGGGAATTCTGGGAACTGAGGTCCAAATGCCTCTGCAGGCCACCAGGTTGGAGGAAGCTACTCTAGACACGCATGGAGCCTGGCCAACATGATTGGTGATGCCATGCCCTTCACTGTGGGGGGACCCTCTGAATGGTCCCCCATCCAGCATGCTCTTAGGGATGAAGGGTACACCAAGGGATAGAGGTCTCAGTTATAGGGTCCATCTTGCAGTGAAATTGAAATCTTACTATACTTTTAGCATTGCCAAAATGCTACAACTGTAGAATTGGCTCACAGATTAGAATTGAAACATTCTGTTATAAATCAGTTGTTTTTAATTTTGTAAGGTTTTGATAAGAATTCATGGTAATTTTATTGTGTTCCTTTGTCTTGTTTTTATGAACTGTTGAAAATTGTCCAGAAATCTTTGGCTATGGGGCAGTATGGAAATGAAATGAATGAATAAAAATAGCAATAGTCCAGGAATCCAGATTTCATCCTAATAGCTAGATAATATTTTGTTTTATTCTGAGATATCAGGAATGTAGAAACAGTTGTAAAGCAGGGGATGCTGGCTATAGGAGCAAAAGCTCATTGCTGTGTGCTTCACAGCACATGTGATAGCCATGAGCTTCTAAGCCAGGGTGCAAAATTACCTAGTTGCACCACAAATGATAAATACTTTCAAAATTTTGCTCTGTTCAGTAACATGGCAGGGAAAGCCTGGGGAAAATAGTCTGCTATCACTGCCACTGCGTGTCTGTTTTTAAAGGGGCTTTTTGTGTCAAACTTCCAAACCTCGAGTTAGGATGTGAAATCTTACAGTGGTCATGGGAGGACAGTCACACTGGTGGTACAGTTCAAGCCTGACTCCAAAGCTTCTCTGTGGACGTGAACACTGGACCCCATCATTGCTTTTTAATGTGTTGTCCCTGGCCAACTTGCATGCTGATGGTGTACCAGCCAGTTTCCCAGAAGGAGAGGCAGAAACTTTGAAAGCCCATCTGGTAGTGGAAACCTGGACGAAAAGGGCTGCCTTCCCCTTGTCTTTCTACTGTTGCTTGAAGGTTACTTGGTTTTCCCAGTATCCTTTCCTCTAGATCCACCTCTCTTTAATCCTCTCTCTTTAATCGTTTTCTCTCTGTAGGACGCATGGCTTCCTCAGCATGTGCTGCTTAGGAGCTGTGCAGTTCATAAGAGTGTAATAGTCCTTTCCCCTGGACCTGCACGCATAGGTGCTAGATGTATGCATAGATGCACAGCCAAGCCTCCTCTTCTTCCTCCTCCTCATCATTAATATAACTGATACATTGCATTTATAGCCTGCTATTTTTTCCTTAAACTGTAAGGAACTCAAGGAACCTGTAAGGAACTCAAGGTGACTTACAGGTTGCATTTTATCCTCACAGCAACAGGCCTGTGAGGTAGGTTGGGCTGAGAATCTGACTGGCCCAAAGTCGCCAAGTGAGCTTCATGGCCAAGTGGGGACCAGAACCTGTGTCACCAGCTGAGCACTCTCACCCCACAGCTCACGGGCCTCATCCCCTGTGCCCCTGGGTGGGCAAATGCCTCTGCAGATTTTTGTGTGCACTGTCACCTTATGCTGGACGTGCTTACAGGGCTCCCCATAATGAGCAACCCTGTCATATCAGACCTTTGCACTCAACTCACCCAGTTCTACAGACTTGAGCACACATGAATTTTGGTAGTGGCCCTTCGGTGTGAGCCCTTGCACTCCCCACACTTTTAGCCAGGGGTCAGACTAGATGGCCCGGGAGACCCCTTCTGACTCGCTCTGTTTCTATGTTTAGCCCTTCCACATGCAGGTGGAATGCTTGTTACTGATGGCGCATGCTGCCATTTCTGACTTATGGTAATCCTATGAACAAATGGCTTCCAAAATGTCCTATGCTCCTGGCTGGTTACACGTCACAGCAGTTCAATAGCCTTCTGGGCACAATTCTGACATCTTCGTTGTTGTGAGTTGCGGTCCAGTCATTTCTGACTTATGACAACCCTGTACATGAGTATCCTCAAAAATGACCTGTCCTTCATAGCTCTGCTCAACACTTGTAGGCTGCAGCTTCAATTCTGGAATCAATCCAGCTCATAGTCGGGCTTCCTCCTCTTCTTCCACTGTTGGCTTTCCTGAGCATGATTATATTCTCCAGGGAGTCTTGCCTTCTCATGATGTTCCCAAAGTAGGACAGCCTCCTTTTCGTTATTTTTGCTTCCAGGGAAAGTTCTGGCTTGATCTAGGACCCACTTGTTCGACTTTCTTTCTTTTTGTCCAGGGTATTTGCAAAACTTTCCTCCAACACCATGTTTCGAACATATCCATTTTCCTCCTGTCAGCTTTCTTCACTGTCCAGCTTTTGCACCCACACATGGTGAATGGGAATGCAGTAGCACAGATGGACTTGGCTTTGCTCTCCAGTGAATGCCTGTACTGAGTGAAAGTCTCACACAGGGGAGCTTTTAGAAAACAGTCCTGAGAGAGACAAAACAAGTGATTGTTTGCTGTGCCATGTCTGTTTCAACACTGCCCTGGCATGGGGACATAGAGGCGAGTCTGATAATTTAGTCAGGCAGTATTCCAGAAATAATGGTTCCTAGTAAGCCATTTGATTTCAGTGGCCTAATACAGAAGCTTTGCCAGACTGGGGCAGGAGAGAAGAAAAGCAGCTTCCTGCTCCTTTTGATGTCCCAGATATAAGTATGTGTTCATGTGTGTGTGTTTGTGGGTGTGTGTGTTCAATGTCACAAACCAGGAAATATGTTATCCTTATTGATGGACAGATATGAGCAGTCAACTATCCTGTGATCTAGTAGCTGGAAACTGAACCACCACCAGCTGTTTACCCATCCCATTTATATGCCATGCTGTGCCAGATAAGGCTTTTTTTGCACGGGATGCCCTTTTTTAAAGTAGTACACAACAATGTTGTTTGCTGTAACAGCAGATGACATGCTTGAAATTTCCTGTTTCAACTGCAAACATTTGGGGAAGATGATCCAATATCAAGGTCAGAGGAAAAGAATATGGATTTAAGAAGCAAGAGAAATTCCTTTAGTCTGAACACAACAATAGCTTAACTGCTAAGTTAAAATCAGCTCCTCCCTTAGCGTCAGATGAGAAGTGTGGATTTTAATGCCACTTTCACTCAACCGCCTGATGACTGGGTTGGGAGAATGACAGAATCTTTTTATTTTTATTTTTTAGCCCATGTGGTTTTGGTATTCATATTCTGACACGTGCTGTGTGCATTTACACCACTGGGCAAGAGCTTCCACAAGAAAAAGGGGATAAATATGATTTGTTTATTTGTTTGTCTGATTTATACTCAGTCTTTCCAGCAAATAAAATAAAATAAAGTGCTGAAGTCAGCCAGTGGTGGTAAACACAAGATGAAAGTCAATATAGTTGAAACAATAATACAAACCACTACATTAGAAACACACGTACAAAAATACTATCTTGGTCCAGAGTGGAGGACCTTATTTTGGTGGGAAGCAATAGCTCTATATACCAACTGGTCCATGGGCTGGATAGTGTCAGGAGATGGGGCTACATCCCTGATGTCCTTTGGTCCATGGCTGAAGTGCTGGCTTCAGCCATGCTTCTCTGGCTAATGCATCAGTTGAAACACAGCCCAAGGAAAATCCACATGCAGTGAAGCATTGCCATCGAAGTAGGAATGCTCCCATAGCCAGTGCCTTGGCTAGGAGCCCAGTCTCATTTTCTGCAGGCCTGTGAGATGGAGAACCCCTCTCTTTTGATCATACGAAAGTGTGAGAGCCATTCTTCCCTCTCTGTCCATTACTAAAGTGGGATCTGAACAGGTGTTTCTCAAAGTCAAAGGTGTTATGGGATTCTCCTCTTCTGCATTTCTTTCTGTTGAGAAGGACTGAGCAAAACACAATGAATAGATTAGAAATGAGAAGGAACCATATAAGGACATCAGGTCCAACCCCCTGCTTCACTTCCATATGTGGCCACCCATCTGGCTCTAGCTTAGTGGAGGTGACTTGGCATGCAAGCTGTGCAGGCAGGCAAAGAGATCTTTTTGCAAGACATGACAGCAGTAACCTAAGAGGCCTTGTCCAGTCTCATCATAGGTTACCATTTTCTAGTAGTGCCCCATTTTCTAGCAACACTCCAATGAGGTAGCAGGATTCACAAGGATCACAAATTCTACCCAATTCATTCTGATTTGCTGTTCAGAGGCACTGTGACCCCGTGGGAATCAATTCTTTGGTGTAATTCTGTTGTGTCACATTCAGTAGTTTCCTTCCACTAGTGAGGTGCACACAGCTGTTGGAATGAATGTTCCCTCACTCCGCATTCCCACAAATCTGCTCCGGATGGTATGGAGAATCTTGTGGAGCAGATTGGGATGTGTTGGGCTGGCTTTGAGTGGAGACAGGGAATGGGCATTTGTGCAATGTTGCATTTCCTTCTCTATAGATTTGCAAGCTGCTTTCCTCCAAGGAATTCGTGCAGCATTTCAAAATGCCTGTGAGGTCCATCAGGGTGAAAGTTTGAACTTGCCCAGTGAGCTTTGCAGCTGAGCAAGAATTTCTATTTGGGTCTGTACATCCACAGTGCCTGCCTCCTGAGTATGTGCCACTCTGGCATTTCAGAGCTAGTAGTGTTTAAACTTCTCCTGTGTCATGGCTTGTATCAGAACGATCTTTGTAAGGTAATTTTAACATGAGACCTCTTCTTGCTCGACATACCAGGTGTGCAGTAAAGCACGCACAAGCCCAGGGCCTGCCTTTGAAATAGACCAGGCTAATCATTCCATACTCTGATCCCTAACTGGATGTGCTTAGCAATGGTGCATCCATCCCACTGAGCTGTCTCTTCATGTCTATTTGCGTCTACCTCATTCTTCATGGAGCCATTAGAACACACTGGTGGTCACTTCTTGTTAGAAGAATATGCTGTGTCCATCTCTCTGCTTTCAGAACATTTATCGTTCCTGTCATATTGTCCTGTTCCACATATCCTCATTATAGATAGCTTCTGTCTTCTTCTTTTTTTGTCATATTCGACATCCAGGTGTCCCCAAATGATGCTTAGCTTCATTATGACTCTTCCCTCCATTTTGATCTCCTTTTTGTATTGAAAACCATTTCTGCCCTGTGGAAATAATTATTTCATCGAGGGGCAAACATTTAGAATTCTGTCTGTTGTTTGAAAATATTCAAGTTTCATGGATTAACCTGAGCATCAATTACAGTGAATTCCATGATGCCTCTTAGCAGAATTTGTAAAATACAACTTCCATCATTTTTCTCCATTCTTTCTTAGGTTTCTTTAAGCTGTGATTGAAGTGGACATTTTGCATTTCTTTATTCCTGCTGGTTAAATGTGATTTAGCATATCACTTTTCAACTTGATATCCATTATAATTTGACCAGCTCATTTTCCTGAAGTGTAAGATAAATGAACTTTAAAAATAAAATGCAAGATATGGGCAGTGGACAAGGTAGAGAAAGGTTACCAAACAAATAAGGATGGGAAATTCTTTTTTCTGTGAATTTTAATGCTAAATTATCATGAAGTAATGGAAATACACATATGACCTATCATTAACAATTAAAGCACCCAGAACTTGTATGGACTGATTCCAGGAATAACAAAGCTTACATGATTCTGTTAAACAAGTTTATTATTTGAAAGTCTTAAGGAAAAACTTAATCAATACCAAAATTATATTATTTATTTTAAATAAGCATGATAGATATAAGACTTTGAGATAGAAATAATAAAAATAATGTACCAAACTACCAAATTGGTCCACATACATTAACATGATTATTAAAAATATAATTGTCTTCATTTATTTAGTAACTTAGCTCCAGTTTTTTGTCATAAAGGAAACTCCAAGTTGCTCAAGAATGATAAAAGCCATACAATATATTAAAAAACCCAGTATGAAACTACCAAACCAAACTACGGACAGCGTGGCAACTGAGCAGGAGCAGAGGCGTGCCACATCTGTACACCTGCAAAAGCTTTGTGTGTGCAGGAGCAGGGTCCTAAGTAGAGCAATCTCAGGGTGTGTTCCCCAATAGGCCGCTGGACCAGGCCACTTCTATAATGAACTTCTGCAGTTAATTTTCTGCCCATTGAGTCCAAAAGGATCTAAAGGCCAATAGGGCAGCGAGGAATATTGGAAAAAAGACCACCCAAAGGCTGATCCTGACCTGCCTGCAGACTGTAAGATGGTAGGGCGGTAAGTGCTGTCGTAGTTCCACTGCAGGCGTCTCCCCTGCCCACGGGTACTTAGGGTTGTTGCATCCATTAAAAAATGACCAGCCAGAAGTATTCTGGAGCAACCATGTTTGGTCAAAGGGATGAAAGGGGTAGGTGCTTAAGGTTAGCCTTTAACAGCATAATTGCCGCAGAGGCTCTGCTCCTGGTGGCTGCCCATTGCTCCTCATTGGATGGCGGTAGCTGGAATAAGGGCTCAGGTATAGAGCTGAGTATATGAGAAGGGACATCTAAAGCAGGGGTCTCAAACTCGCGGCCTGCAGGCCAATTGCCAGGATGGGCGGGGCACTGGGGAGGGACCCTGCAGCCTTCAAAGCACCAGCGGCACCCGGGCCGGCCTCCGGGAGCGACGTGGGATGAGCAGCCCACCATTCCGCAGTGGTGGAATACTGGATGCGGCCCAGCCTCACCCAGACTCTACTTCCAGCGGCCCCCAGGTAAGTCGAGTTTGAGACCCCTGATCTAAAGGGAGATGGGCCTTACAGTGCTCAGACCCCAAGCCACTGAGGGCTCTAAAGGTCAAAACGAGCACCTTCAACTTGACACTGAACAAACCTGGGCAGGTTGGACAAGGCATTAATGTATAGGCCAGTCAAGCATTTCTGAAAGAGCTTTCCACAACCTGGGACCACAGCTTTTGTAGACACTAGCACAGCCAGGACTTCTTCAGTATGATTGGTGTTATTTATAGCACCTATATAGCACCCCGTATCTAGAAAGATTCTGGTGATGATGGACAATAACAAGACTAAACAGATAAAAGAATACAAACTCTACATCATGGGTCCTCAAACTACGGCCCGCGGGCTGCATCCAGCCCACCATGCCCATTTATCCGGCCCGCCATAGCTTGCCATGTGCATGTGCGCATGCGTGCGGTGAGGTGCCGGCTTGCTTGCAAGGAGATCGTTTTGGACTCCCTCGGAGAAAAGGATCTCTGTGCATGCATGCCCCTGCCTTTCTGCATGCGCGCATGTGACCCCCCCGCCCCAGTCTGTGCCCCCCGTCCACACCGCATTGATGGTCCACGCAGGCACCTTTCAACTGGCCCCCTATTCCAAAAGTTTGAGGACCCCTGCTCTACATGAACAACAGGATTGTGTTAAAACTGTGGCTGGTCAGCACAGAAAGCTTCCTGGTCAAATGGTGTCTTTAGCAGATGCTGTGAACAACACAGTCAGAGCCTGCGTGACCTGCAGAGACAGGGAATTCCATAGAAATGAAGCCACCACTGTGAAGGTTCTGGTGGACTCCAGTGAGGTCATAAATCCATGAGAAACCACCAGGATGGTGTCTTCCAGTGAGCTCAGTGACCAGCCAGGAAGAAGGCACGCTCTTGGGTACCTTGGTCCCAAACTTTTTAGAGCTATATCCAGTAACCTTTACACACATCTTTATAAAGCAACCTTTATACACAACCTTAAACCTGTCCTGGTAGCCATGGAGTTCCTTCAGTTCCATGCTGAAAAAGGGTAGCTCCAGATATCATGCAAGCTGCTGCTTTCTGCAGTAAGTGCAGCTTCTGGACCAACCTTAAGGGCAGCTTCTTGTATAGCACAGCACAGCAGGCCACTGGGAAGAACAAGTGCCTGTATCACTGTGGCCAAGATATCCCTGTCCAGGAGGGGACCATAGCTGGTGAACCAGCGGAAGTTTGTAAAGGGGAGTTAAAGAGTCAACGTGCTGGAACGTTTTCATCAGCAATCAGTGATCCTGTTCAGGCTGACCTGTGCTCTCTGAAATTAGCACAATTGTCACACTAGCTGAGGGCAGAAATGGATCCTTCCACCAAGAGTATATGGTTGTAAGTGATCCCTGTTGTAATGCAAAGTATTTTGGGGTGGCTTGGTCTTGAATGAGAAATTAAGACCCATTCACATTACAAGAAGCCCTGCTCCCGGCAGAGATTAATATTTCTAGAACTGATTTACTGGTGTGAATCCACACAGCTGCCTGCATTGTTGGACTGCATTTTAATGCAGTTATGGGGCTGCCATGATCGCACATCAAATGTTACCTTTACGTTGGTGGACCTACACTCCATGTTTAAGATTGAGAGGACCCTTGGAGAAATCTTAGTGTCTGGGTAAGTACATATAGTCAGGTTCCCATAAATGTTGACCTTCCATCTGCTACTGTTGAGTATTATTATAAGCCACCTTTACTGAGGAACAGGAAATGTGTTCTTAAAATGTTCCAGTGCTGGGTGAATAACATTTTTAAACCCCTTAAATTGGAAAATTGGGTTGCAGCCAGCAGAATAAAGTTTAAGGATGACTACAGCAAAGAAAAACCATATGTGTCGATAGAAAACTATGGTTAACTGGGAAGTAAGAGAAAGGTACTACAGCAATTTGCTGATGGAGTCAACTGTTGGAAATTGTCATATATTTTTCAAAAAATACCATTTTGGGATCCATTTGCAGAAGCATCACAGGCAAGACATAGAACATGATCACATTGTACTCAGCATTGTTCAGTTTTCAACCTATAATAAGGAAGAGGTTTATGCTTTGGAAAATAGTTCACAGGTGACTAGCAAATATGATAAATGGTTAAGGAAGAACAACTTATAAGACAATGTTGAAAGAACTGTGTATGTTTAGTCTCAGGCAGAGAAGAATGTTGAAGTGGTAGGAGGAATGATAATCTCTTAAAAATGCATGTTTTTTGAAAGTTGCCATAAAAATGACAAAACCACATTGACTGAATCATGGACTCTTCAGCCAAGTCTAAACAAACATCAGATCATGCGATAAAAGCCTTCCTGGACAGCGCCACTTCAGAATGCAGGTGGACCGTAGCATGTATGTATGTACACACACACACACACACACACACACACACAGAGGGAGGGAGGGAGGGAGGGAGAAAATGAGAGGTAGAGAGAGAGAATGAGAGAGAGAGAGAGTTATTTAACTGCCAAGTAGACTGTCAATTAGACATTGGTGAAATTATTCTAGCCTAGCCCTTCAACAAAACAATTTTGAAGACGAATCACTGCAGGCAGCTTTTTTTGGCATTATTCCCTGTCTCTTGCCCTTTTAGTTGAATACATTAGCTGTCCCATTTGGTTGGGTGGTACAAAGAAGTAGAGCTGGACCAACCAGTCATTTTCAGCAAAGCAGAGATGGCTACCATGTTAAATTCAGTTTCCCTTAATTTCTCATCTGGTTTGTTTCCTCCTGAAATTTGTATGTATGCATTTTTGCATGCAATTTCCCACAATATAGTGCACTTTGTACAATAATTCTACATATGGTTGTGCAGACTTTCCTCAATTAAGTACATATTCTGATATACATTCTTTTTGTGGGAGTGCTAGATCACAAAACTTCGAGAAGTGCAAAAACAGAAGAATAATTGAGTTTTAGTTGGCATATTGCTTTGGGAAGGATAGATCAGATACATTTTCATTAAAAAAGGTGGTTTGATAAAGTGAACAGAATGTGGGCTGCAGACTGTGGAGACTTCCCCTGTACATAGTACCATGTCCTAACCCCACATAGCACAAAAAGCCTTTGTTGTAAGGTAATATAAAGTAACTCCATGTTGTAGGATCTACTTTGTACTAGAATCTCTGTCTGTTTGTACTAGAATCCTGGGATTTACCACCTGGAGTCTTAGAATAACAGAATTCTCAGCCTAGAAATTGTTTTCAGTTCCTGAACTCAACTCTGTTCATAGTCCTTCCACATAAAAGTATGGTCCTGGATACCTCATCTCTATAATTGGGGTTCTGGAATTTGTCCCCATTGGAGACACACCTTAACATGGTGAGAAAAGTGTCAGAGAAGCTAAGTCCAGATTCTCTCACTAGGGTGATCTCCTAGCAGAGCCACCCAAGGGGCAATGGCCAAACTTGAGATACGAGATTAAGGTGCTTCCTCTGTTTAACGAGTGATGGTCGCATCAGCAGAAGAGAATGGATATCTCTAATGGTGACTGAGACAGAGAAACTCCTGAAGGGCAGCTACTGGTCAGCAGTGGTAGTTGAAGGTAACTCTGGGGGAGGATCCTTCACAGACAATGGCAGTGATGGTCAAGCTAACACTGGTTACTATTGTACAGAAAAAGGCAATGCTAGGCCACTACTGAATGTTCTTATCTGGGAAATCCTATGATTGAAAACCAAATATGAGTTGGCTCAATTCCACAAATAAGCCATAAGTTTATGAGTTTACAAGAGCTAAGCAGGACAGTCAAGGACGGGATGCTTAGGAAGTTATCCTTTCATAGGGTCATCATAAGTTGGAGATGACTTGATAGCACATAACGTGAAATGTGTTTTGCATGTGTGTGAAAGATCACTTCAGTGCTGATCTTTATTCCAGTATAGGGAGTCAGAAAGATATGTCAGTCTACTGCAGTTCACCACTAGATCCAGATTTACCTTCTTCACATGCCTGTGGTAAGCCACCTTGAGCTCTTTGAAGGAAGGTACTCATTTAATGTATTGCCAGCAGCAATTAGACAGATATGCATTAAGAACAGGCCTTTTCCAGCGGTGACCCATTGCTCGTGGAATCCACCCCCCAGCTTTACATTTGCCTCCCTTCCTGCTATAGAAGCCTGGGCTCCCCTGGCTAGCTCTTGTATAGGAAAAAGTACCCTAGAAGAGGATCTTCCACATGGATGCGACTTTGTGACAATGGCTTCACTGAATGAAGTAGATACCTTGGCAGCATTTGACTCGCTGAGAAACAAAAGCAGCATTAGAAAGGTTCTTACAGGTGGGTCACCATTTGGTGTTTATTGAGAAGCATAACATATTCTCTTAGTTCAACTTCTGCCTCAGCTTTCTGAATCCCTCGATATACTGCAGGTTGGAGTGATCTGAGAGTTGCCATTGAAGTGATTACCTAAATGGTCACAACGTGGCTTCATGCCAAAAGCTCATCAGGGCTGGCTTCCCAACATTGTTCTGTAGCCAGTGCCCTTGCTCGCTCTGTGGCCAGTATCACATCCATCTCTCTTTTGATGTCGGTGGGAAAATAGAACATGTCATTTTCTAGGAATTAACTCTTGGCACTCTTTATGCAGACTGAAATAATTCGATTAAAAGGAGGACAGGGAAGGAAGCCCAAAACAAACACAAAACAAATCACTCTTCTCTGGTTATTGTTAGGGTTCCTTTGGAAAAGTTCTAGAAGATAAGTTGGGTTTGTGAGAGGCTCCTCAGATGCAACCATATGCACATGACCAAGTATAAAACCATAGCCAAGAGACACTAGCAAACTATCATTCTCTCTCTTTCTCTCACATGGTGGCAAGGTTGAATGGAGGGACATCTCTTTATACGAGATGATGTAGAAAATGCAAATAAATTTTGGCAGGCATGGCTTAAATTGACTGCTCTCGATCACAAATTAATATTAACCAGAGCTTGTCAGTTGCTAAATATTTATTTTAGGGATACTTCCAGCCTCTGCTTTCATGAAGGTTAAGCTGTAATCTTTGGCTTGTCACTTCCAGGATATAGCAGTGGATAAATCATGCACTCTTGAACTGATAGATGTCAGAACCGCTGAATACAAATGGAGGGAGATGTCAATGAACACCCCAGTTTACGTTACATTTACTATAAACATTGACATTCCTTTGCGCTGAGACCATTTGCTGGCTAAGCAGTCACAGCTTCTTCAGCTTTGATGCTTTTTGTGCTCAATCAGGTTCTAATGATTTCAGATGCTTGCAATTAATGAAGCATTAGATTAATTGGTTGAGTACAGTGAGACAGGCTTGGAACTGGGTCAGAACCATAGACAACCTATTACTGAAGTGACAGTAATCACCGGAGGCAAAACAGTGAGAAATTGAATTAATGATTTTACTCACTTTACCCTCTAACACTGGACAAAAATTAGCAGTTGTCCATTGGTTGTACCAAGCACATTTGGGAAGTGATACAGGAATGCAGAGAAATACCCCAGGCTATGTAAGTGACACAGTTCTGTCGCAGTACCCAAACAGTACGAACTTAGTGCTGCATACAGAATGCAACATCACAACAATCTAGGATTTCATTTGAAATACTGCAAGTTTCTAGCCCTTAGAGTGCAAAGATATCTTTCAAAGTATATGGGCAATGCCTGGTGAACTTGCACAAGGCAGGGAGGTGATGTGTTTACATGTCCAGCTGTCATGGCATTGCATTTTCCATGCATATGGGTCCTATTCACTTCCTCCAATGAGCAGAGGAAGAATACATCATGCAACAGAGAAAACACTGCTGGAAAAAGGATATTTAATTCTTTTTTTAGGTATTTAACTTCTACACCACCCAAAATGTGAAGCTTCTGGGGAGTGTGCAACAATGCATTAAAAATACAATGTAAAATACACCACATTATAAAACATAATAAAAAGAGTGCCATACAAAATTTAAAACAAATGTAAACAATATTTTAAAATACCTATAACTTAAACAAGATAAATCTTGGAACCTGATTAAGCAACTAACAAAGGCCCAGTAAATTGATTCAATGTTCTGCAGTTGAGGACAATGTTTAGGGTGGCACCAAAAAGATAGTAAGTTTGGTGCCAAGCAGGCCTCAGTTTGGACCATGTTCCATAACTGAGGGTGGGTGGACACCACTGAAAAATGCTTCTCCTCATTGCTACCAACCAAGGCTCTCAGAGGAGCTGGTAGATCTCAGAACTTGTTTGTAGCGTCCAGGTAAATGGTCATTTGGAGAGGCATTCTATCAGGTATTCTGGTCCCAAGCCATGTAGGGCTTTGTAAGTTAAAAGCAGCACCTTGAATTTGCCTTGGAAGCATATAGACAGCCATTGCAGATGGACTAGAATTGGTGTTACACGCTTAGACCATTTGGTCCATATGATCAGTCTGGAAAAGGGTGAAACCCGACTATGCACACTTACAGAATGTGGTTGGTTTCTAAAGGTTGTAAAGTCCTGGTTTTATTTAACCGAGAATTTGGCATCCCAGCATCAAGTTGGATCCAGAGTTCTTGCAGAAGGAACTTGTCTCTTGGGACATTCCTGGCAGAGAAAGAGGGGAAGAGCGATTTTCAGCGTTCCCTCCTTGGTGGTCCCTGAAAGACTGCACTACAAGATGGGGGGCACACCGGAAGAGTGCAGGGAGTAATGCTGAGGCAGCAGAGAGATGGAGAAATGGGAAATTGTTATGTCCTGCCCTTCTTCCAGGGAATGGAACTTAACCTTTCTGTTCACTGGAAGAACAATACTAGATCCAACCCACCTAGTTTTGGCTTGTTAGAATGTTAGAAAATGGTTTTCAACACTGTCCTTAAAACACACACAACCCAAGCCAGTCCGTATTTTCTGCATCATCCTTTCTTGATGATTTTCAGCACAGAGAAGACGTACTGATTATGAGCAAAGCGCGATATAACTCTTGGATAACCTGAGTCCTCTGCTCAGGTTCCTTCCTAAGCCAATGCATTAGAAAAGTACGTGAAAATGGACCTGGTAATGTGATTAATAATAAAGTCCCCAAAGCATCCACCCATCTTTATAGGCTTGGTATACACTCCAGGCTAGCCATTGTTTGGAAATGTTCAGGACATTTAAGGAAAAGTTCAGGAAATGTTAAGGACATTTGGTCCAAGTTTAATTACTTAGGTTCTTTGGTTCTACTAGTGTGATGAATTATTGCAAGGGCATAGATGACAGTTTAGGCCTATCTAATTTGAAAAGAAAATTGACCTTAAGCATGCACTATTGACTGTATTATCCTGCAGAGTAGGGACCCTAATTACACCATCTCTGTCCCATTGTGTGATGAGTGGAAAACAAACTGGCTATGAAATTTGTGTATTTACAGGGGCCACAACTGTTGCTGCATGCAGTCCATGTGTACAACTGAATACACATGAAATAGCTGTGTCGACACATGGACGCTCAAACCCACATTGTTCTGCAAATGACAGTTTTAATAAACTGCAGGAGTGTTTGCATTCATATTCATATGTAACTTTTCTTAATATATGCATTTTGTACACGAATATGCATTGCAAAATTTGGAGAAATGCACAATCTGATGGGTGACTGTGTTGCAATGTGCAGATTAGTCTGGGAAATGAGAATTAGGTTCGCTCACTTTAAAATACAGACCAAATGAAATGCTCCCTTATTCCTACTCTGGGGAGCCATGACCAATCAGAACAGGCTAGAAAGACAAATACCCTGGCCAAGTATAAGGCAGCTTCTTATCTTTATGGCAATGTGTGTTCTTCTGCAAATGATCATTTCTGTGAGAAGCCAGCCCCCATAAAAATTTGACTGTTCCATCCCCAAGCACATTTGCTTTTGTGCTACAAGGAACTCTTTCGGAAATATACTCTGCCATGTCCTAAAATCTTAGAAGAAAGGATTTCCGGGAGCCAGATACATCATGCACATACGTTGCTTGCACAGATGGAGGAAGATACCTGTTGCAAACTGCATTTCCTCCTTCAAACAAACTTCAGCCTCAGGCCATTTCTCTTGCAAAACACTCTTTATTGCTTCCAAATGCAAATTATCAAAATAAGTCTCTGAGCATGCAGAAAGTAGTTTGTTGAACACATTCCCTGTGACAACCATCCCCTCCCCCCCCCCTCTCCTGGTACATGGCAGGACCTCGAGCCAACCCAAGCACCCCAATCTTCTTCTTCCCCTGAATCTGAATAAGCATCTCCTACAGAACTGGCATCCTGTAGAAATGCTTGCCCAGGGCTGCCATCCTCCTTGCTCCAGACAACACCCTCAATATCCTCACATTTATTGAAAGATCTGTAAACATCTAGATGTATATTGACTCCCCCTTATGGATGTACTGAGATTATGGATGGGGTGTGCAACATCAAGAGTGTTAGCAGCACAGGGCAGAAAACATCGACCCATGGAGGGAAGCATGCTCAGAGGGCTAGCAGGTTCCATGCCTCTTAGAGTCCCAGTTCGTAGCCCTTCTGGTTCGGTCAACTAGTGCCTTGCAAATTCAAACATTTCCCCGGTGAAAGTTCAGTTGAACAGCCTTTGCACAGCACCATTTCTAACCAAGCCTTCTCTATAGGCTTGTCATGATGACCCGTGTTGGGATAAGATATCCTGCCAAATTGTACTTCAGTTGATGGAGAGCAGGCCACCATGGCAAGTAGTAGATCAGGTTAGATCAGTTGGACATAAGCCACTGGAATAACACTCGACCTTCACTACAACATGGTCCTTACATGTGGCACCTTAGTTTCTTCCATGGATGATATTGCATCTCAGTAAAATTCTCCGGAAACCCTCCATGAAAGAAATTAGGAGAGTAAGTACTCGGAGGAGGGCTTTCTCTGTGGTGGCACCCAACCTATGGAATTCACTCCCCAAAGAGGTCCGCCTGGCACCGTCCTTACTGGTTTTTCGGCGCCAGGTAAAGACCTTTTTATTTAAACATCATTTTAATTGTTAAAATATATGATCTGGCCAGGGCAACTTCTTCTTCCTTCTCTTTTCTCCTCCTATGTTCTTTATTTACTTATTTTATACTGTTAATTTTAATTTTATATTATTGTATCTCAGTGTATTTTTTGTATTTTTGTATTTAGTGGTAATTTATTATGTTCTATTTTATTTCAATGTATCTTATTGTGTTGCAAGCCGCCCTGAGGCTTTGGCAAGGGGCGGCATAGAAATGTAATAATAATAATAATAATAATAATAATAATAATAATAATAAAAATCCCCTTTGGGTGACCTCAACATGTGGTGCAAGGGCCAGGTTTACCTCTTTGTCTTAAACGGTGCGGGCAATTTCAGTTTGCTTGCTTGTGACATGGCTCTCCACAGGAAGGGCTGAGTACGGAGCCACCCCCTATTTCCACGGCTGCACCCTGTTTCTTGGTCACACGAGAATGTAGGCAGACAAACAAAAAAATGGCAGCATCTGCATATAAAGATCATTCCATCGGTGTGCACAAGCTAGAGGGAAGGCAGTCTGCGTTTTAAAAAAATGGTTGGACGGAGTTATCCTGCTCAAATACCCATGAGTTATTCACCAAGGTATAACTTTTATTTATGATGATTGCCCTTCTGCTGCTACACTGCTCCAGAAAATAAAATGGAACAAATTAAGAGAAGGATCCAAGAGCAAAGAAAAGGCTGGCATCGAAATTTTTGATGCAGTCTATGCATTCTCATTATAGCATTGTCTTTTTGTATTACTTTTGATTTATAATGTAATTGGGGAACTATAGAAATGTTAATGGGAATGATGCTGTTCTGAATATGACAAAGTTGTTTACTAATTATTGCCTTTAACTTGGGCTAATTTTGATAGTAGTTAAAACTGCAAGGATTTTCTTTTCTTTTCCCCCTTTAAAGTATCATCTGCACTGACAACTTCCATGTTTACAATTCCCTAACTGCTACCAACCCCCTTTAAAATTAGGGATGCATATTTTTATTATTTTTTAGAAAATGCTAACCAAAAAAAAAAAGGTTGAATAGCAAACCTTAAGGCAAGCATATTTGTTCCATTAAACCTTGAGATGAGAAATTGTGCTTGGGAGTTTATTTATTTCACAACATACAGTGTGCGGCTCATTATCTTAGGGGAGATAGAGAATGCTGCAATGATTATTAGTGTGTTCAGTAATGAGATTACTGAACCATTTGCTGTTGAATTTTTTGTGATGCATAATTACAGGGCTTTATTTACAGTGGGTTGGGTTTCTCCCCCCCCCCCCAATCCCCTTTAATGATCCACTTTTTCTGTTCTTTGTCTAAAGAATACCATCCTTTCCCTCTTTGATGGATGTACCACCATTTGCACCCCTTTTTTTCTGATGCAATGGAAAGATTATGGGCAGCTTATTTAGAGTAGGCAACTGAAAGAGTGTGGACCTTGGTAAACATATTTCTGCATCCCAGTGGTGATCGGTCGTTTGTATATTTCAGCTGTGTATAGTAAGCATTGGTAGCATATCATTCTTCGTGAATATGTCAGATAGAAATTTGCAGTTGTTCTTGATGGTCAACAGCCCTAGGAGGCTTATGGGAGTTGTGTTTCGCAAATGGTCATCTGGTTGAATTGGGACATTGGCCAGTTCCTGCAATCAAAGTGAGGTTAGTCCCCATGCTAACCCAAATCAGCTAGTGAAGGCTACACAATGTGCAAACAGCTAATCCAAATAAACCAAGACATAGCTAGGAAAGATTTAGTAGAGCCAGTGTTGCTTTCTGTTTACAAATGCAGGTACAGGGAAGGGGGGTTCATATGATCCCTGGTAAGTTGCAGTCCATGGTCAATATAGGCTGGATTTAGCTTGCTGGATCATCACACATGCTGACCTGCTCCAAAAATGCAAATAACAATAAACCATTACTACATAATTTTAAAACTGAATTTAAAAAAGCTAATTTAAATACCTTTAAGAATGAAGGCAGGTGACTACAAGCACCTGTCATAACAGCTGACATCTCCCATCTCGCCATGCTACTTAAAGCAGTTAAATTTGTAGGGACAGAGGGCAGTCTCAGCCTGAGACTGAAAGGATAACAGAATTGACACCAGATGGGCCCCGATGGGAAGCTTGATCATAACTGGGAGGCCACCACTGAGAAGTCTGACTTGCTTGTCACCAGCCAAGCCTGCCTTAGAGGTGGAAATTGGTGGAAGGCTTCCGCTACTGAGGGTAGTGTCCAAGAAAAGTGTTTCATCAAGTTTTGTGGTCCCAAGCTTGATGAGCTTTATAGGTTAAAATAAATACCTTAGAAATATGCAAAATGCAGCCAGTGCAAAACACCCAGATTTCCCAACAGATATTTCTCAAACTATTTTTGCCTTCCAGTCTACTCAGGTCAGGCAAATACCTGGAAATCAGGTATTTCCAGGTCAGGCTGATACCTGGAAATGCCAGGGACTGTGCCCAAGACTTTCTGTACACAAACCATTTGCTCCATCACTACAAGGTAGGCTCTCTGCTGATGGCTCTCTTGCCTCTCTCTCTGTAGGCCAGGCATGTCCAAAGTCCGGCCCAGGGGCCAATTGCGGCCCGTTTTCAAATTTCGAGCGGCCCACAGCCTCTTCTCCCCTCTGGCTCAACCTGTCACTCATCCCCGCCGGCTGGCGTTTTTCCCTTCACCGCATAGTGGTTCCCGCAGCTGTCCCCTGCTGCCTCCTGCTCCTTCAAGGCTCGTGGTTATATTTCACCAGAAGATGGCAGTAGACCTGAGTCAGCACTCTCGCCGCGTGACCCTTGTGACACAAGGCTTGTGTGCCCATTTCTAAAATGGTGACTGTAACTAAAAAAAGGAAAGCTGACAGCAAGGGCTGCCGCTTCCAGGACAAGTGGAACGGACGTGGCAAAAAATTGAAGGAACTGGAAGCTGCTTTAACAGCACAGCAGCACTTTTTCACAAGAGCCCGTGAGTCAAATGAAAATGCCACAAAGGCGAGCTATGAGGTGGCAATGCTGATTGCCAAGCACTGCAAACCTTTTACTGAGGGTGAATTTATTAAAGACTGCATGATGCAAATGGTGGAGAAAATTTGTCCTGAGAAGAAGCAAGAGTTTGCCAATGTTTGCCTGGCTCGTAACACTGTGGTACAGAGAATTGAAGACGTTTCATCTGATATTAAGAGACAGTTAGAGGCAAAAGGGGTGGAGTTTGACTTTTTTTCGTTAGCCTGCGACGAAAGCACGGATGCATCTGACACCGCTCAGTTATTGATTTTTTTGAGAGGAGTAGAAAATGACATGCACGTGACTGAAGAGCTACTTGACCTCCAGAGCCTTAAGGACCAAACAAGAGGAACAGATTTATTTGTTTCTGTTTGTTCCGCCGTAGATGACATAAAACTACCATGGAATAAAGTCACTGGGATTATTACGGATGGCACACCTGCCATGGCTGGCGAGCGAAGTGGATTATCAACCCTAGTCTGTAACAAAGTTAGCGAAGAAGGAGGCAAAGCTATAAAACTCCACTGTATTATTCGCCAACAAGTTCTCTGTGCCAAACATCTGAAATACGATCATGTTATGAAACTGGTGATGAAGACTATTAATTATATTCGCTCCAAAGCCCTGTGCCACCGCCAGTTTCAACAGTTTCTACTCGACATCCAGGCTGAATACGGAGATGTTGTGTATCACAACGAGGTAAGATGGCTCAGTCGGGGGTCTGCACTGCAGTGCTTCTACTCTCTTACGGAGGAAATCGGACAATTCTTGGCAAAAAAGGGACAACCGATGCCAGAACTATCTGATCCTGTTTGGTTGGCTGATTTTGGATTTTTAGTTGACATAACACAACATCTGAATGTGCTGAACATGAGCCTTTAGGGGCAAAATGCAGTGGTAAGCCAACTGTATTCACATATCAAAGCCTTTAGGACCAAGCTGCTACTTTTCCAAAGGCACCTGTCACAAATGCAGCCCAATACCACGCAATTCCCATTGCTGCAGGAAATAATGACCAGTTTTCCACAGAACAATATGAGTGTGCAAATAAGGAGGTACGAAGCAGACATCTCATCTCTGGCTGAGGAGTTTCAACAGCGCTTTCGGGATTTTGCAGCTATTGAAAAGGAGATCACGCTTTTTTCATCTCCTTTCTCTGTGGACCCTGATGACGCTCCAGACCACACTGCAGCTCAATGAGCTCCAGCTGCAGGTGGTCTGGA